>NC_140963.1:98137180-98154680 GCF_056783735.1 Eptatretus burgeri
GGAGACCGGATTGCGGCGAGATCATGGTGGGTGATTACACCAACTGGTCTGGTTGCTGTGATGGTTACCATTCCCAAGAAGTTGCTGTAGCTGTGTCCAATAAGCTGACTCCAATGATAATTGAGGTAACACCGGTCAACGAGCGTATTATGAGACTAAGGATTTGTCACTCCTTAGGTGTCATTTCCCTGGTCTCCGTACATGCTCCGACTGAAGCGAGTGATCTCACCGTGAAGGACGCATGCTATGCCACACTCGAGTCTGTGGTTGATCAGTACCCCAGGCGAGATACACTTCTAGTCTTGGGGGATTTCAATGCATCGAGTGGAACTGATAGGGATGGTGATGAGACGTGTGTTGGTCCCCATGGGTCTGGAACTGTGAACCAGAATAGCACTAAGTTCCTTGACTTTGCAAAATGTCATGGACTTAGTGTGGCTGGTTCATGGTTTCAGCGCCCACAAGCTCATCGCTGGACTTGGTATTCCAATGCTGGCGGTGTGGCAAAGGAGATTGACCACGTTCTCGTTGATGGTCGCTGGAGGACGATCCAGAACTGCAGGGTCTACCGGAGTGCTCAGTTCCTCAATACTGACCACCGGCTTGTTGTAGAAACTCTTAAGTTGCACCTTAAATCCAGGAGAATGGTACCATCCCAGCCTCGGCTGGACGTTGGCAAGCTCAAGGATGAGAGGGAAGCTGAGGAGTTTGCGAACAGGCTGAGTGGAGATTTGGGCGGTCTGGGTGCTTTGGGGGATCTTGAAGAGTTGTGGAGTGCCTTCAATACTACCACCGTTGATGTTTCTGGCAGATTTCTTGGAACCCACCGTGAGGCGAAGAGGAATGTATGCCGCCAAAAGTAAGCGGACATCCATTCTAATGAGTGGATTCAACTTCTTCAGCCTCATCTATTTCTGCTCCAGGTGTATAAAATTAAGCACACAGCCAAGAAATCTCCATAGACAAACATTGGCAGTAGAATAGGCCATACTGAAGAGCTCAGTGACTTTCAACGTGGCACCATCATGGGATGCTTTTTGTTTTGCGGATGTCAGGAGAATGCTACCTGCCCGAAATCATAGTGCTGACTGTAAAGTTTGGTGGAGGAGGAATAATGGTTTGGGGCTGTTTTTCATGATTCGGGCGAGGTCCCTTAGTTCCAGTGAAGGGATCTCTTAACGCTGCAACATACAATGACATTCTGGATGATTTTGTGCTTCCAACTTTGTGGCAACAGTTTGGGGAAGGCCCTTTCCTGTTTCAGCATGACAATGCCCCCGTGCATAAAGCGAGGTCTATACAGAAAAGGTTTGGTGAGATCGGTGTGGAAGAACTTGACTGGCCTGATCGGTGTGGAAGAGTCCTGACCTCAACCCATCAAAAACCTTTGGGATGAATTGGAACGCCGACTGCGAGTCAGACCTAATCGCCCAACATCAGTGTCCAGCCTCACTTATGTTCTTGTGGTTGAATGGAAGCAAATCCCCGCAGCAATGTTCCAGCATCAAGTGGAAATCCTTCCCAGAAGAGTGGAGGCTGTTATCGCAGTAAAGGGGTTGGGGTAGGGGGGGGACTCCATATTAATGCCCTTGATTTTGGAATGAGATGTTCGACAAGCAGGTGTCCACTTTTGGCCATATTGTGTACGTCAGTATGAAGCTATCTTCCCATGTTAGGGACCTCCCTGCTCATCCGCTCTCGTGCCTCTGCCATTCCAGCAGTTCCAACAGCATGATGCATTGCACGCGCCCCAACAGCAGGATTTCTAGCGCATTCCAACAGCAGCGAACGGTTTGACATTCCACCTTTTAAGCAATTTTAGAGGGGGTGCGAGAGGGGGGTGTCAGAGTTCAAGTGAGGTGGAGTTCCCTGGAGTTGGTCATGGCTTGCACTTTGACCCATGATTGCGCATCCCTATTGATGCGCTCACCAGTTAACGTCTCCTTTGTCTGTCAAGCATCCTCGAGTTGAGGTCCTTGCTCAAGCTGATGCTACCACTTGATCTTTAACTGGTTTTCCTGCCCGGCGGTTTTTCCCACCCATTGCGTTTTAAAACAGGAACGTTCTCTTCCTCGTCATCTGACTTTGTTGTCGTCTGTGGTTCGGTATTTCAGAATGTGGTTGTGTGTGTGGCTGTATGAGAGGGTTAATGAAAGAGAGAAAGGAAATTTACAAATCGCAGGTTGCACCCGATATATACGTGGAGACTTAAATGATAATTTAGGAATGATAGACAGCTGAATTGTACTGTGTGGTGCATGAAATGGCAACCACCATATATGAGCCATGAATAAAAGAAGATTTAAAGAAGGAATAAAGGAAGCACAGGGTGTGTATAAAGGAGGAGGAAGAAGACCTACTATAGCTCACACAACGTATTTGTCCTGCTCCCTTCTAGTCAATGGGTGGGGCCATCTCTGGGCACATATACTAACGATACAACTGAATCGGGAACTCCTACATGTGGTGGATGTTCATTTCACCCGGGAGCCGGTTTCATAACCGTCACAATATTATAATAACACAAAGATGAATTGATTTGATTTTGACATCGAACGGTCAAAGGTCAGGTGTCATGTCAGGTAAAAATGTGATACTTGAGAGCAGCTGAAGGGATTTAAATCAAGCTTGATTCAAGTATGTATAATGATATAAAGATGAACTGATTCGATTTTTGGGGTCAAAGGTTAGAAGTTATGTTTGGTAAAATCCTGTTACCATGATAACTTGTGAACCAGTGATAGGATTTTGACCAAACTTGGTATAAGTATACATTATGATGCAAAGATGAATTGATAAAATTTTATCAACAAGAGTTCAAAGGTCATGTCAGGTAAAAATGTTCTCGAGGTTGGGATTTGAACTAAACTAAGTACATGTTCCATGATATGTATGTACACATTAGATTTTAAGGTCAGATGGTTTTGGGGTTATTGGTCAAAGTTAGTCAGCAAAGACTTAATGTGGGCGGAGGCATAACGGTCGATGATGCAACGTCAAATTGTCTAGTTCAATCTATTTTTGGTTGAAATTTTTGAAACAAATCCACTTATTCAAGAGAAAGCGACCATACTTAACCAACTACAAATCAAATCGTCTGGTTGCATCTTTAGATGTTATTAGTATACAAGAGCCAATGTTGTTATATCTGCCTTCTCAGAGTGCACACCGAGATAATGTACCAGGGTAGCACACAGGTTCTCGGCATCAACACATTCATCCACGGTGGTGTGCACCAGTGGGATTCTCCGTCACACAGTCGTATTGCAAAAGCAAGAGTTGTAGCCCAACGAGTTGAAAGTTGTACTGAGGGCTCTCCGCTGACCACTAATGGATATTTGGTCATTTATCGCAATGATTACAGGATTGCTTTACTCAATAATAGCCCCTAATGCTGCTCTCAGGGACCCGTACAGGCTTCTTTACGCATTTTGAAAGCTGTGCGTATGGGACCACACTCGAGGCATAATTACTCTTCTCTCCAGGGCCCCATTCTGTCCCTGGATAAAAGCCTCCAAGCAAACGGTGCAGGCATTCTTGCAAGAGCCACGAGCAGAGACCGGAACCCCGAAGAGGCTGCCAATGATTTGTTATCCACAGGAAGTGCTTTGGGAAGCTTTGAGCAGCAAGCATGCTGTGAGGTGTGTATCGTTGTTTATGAATGCTTAGTGTACTTTATCTTCATAAAATATGCATGTCAATGCATTGGAGTTGTTAATAGTTGACATCCTTGAGCGCATCGTGCTTGTTTGCCTGAATTGATTCTGCGTTTGGCACAGACAGCGAGATGATTTTGTTGTCTTTTGGCTTGCTTCTAATCATATTTGGTCGTGGTGGTTGCTCGTGTCTGTTTGCACACGTGGTAGAGTTTTAATATTTTCCCTTACGAATAGCAATTAAAGACCACATTTTTTTTTCCCCTGATACGACCAGAACACTCACACGATTATAGAGCTGTGGCTTATCTGTTGTTTTGACAGAATAAATAATCCACGGTCCACAGATGCAGTGCATTCGTCATTCGATGACTTGAAAGCATCGTTTTGGCACAGATCTTGTAAAACACCTGCAACCGAGTTTTGCCTGTCTGTTTTAGATACAAGAGGAGTTGCAGACCGAAAGTATTCCCTGTAATCCAATCAAGAAGTTTCGTCGCTGCAGGGAGGACAGTGAGGAACTGAACAATGCGTCCAATGTACTGCTGAACGAGCGTGTAGAAACGTTAAACAATTTCATTAGCAGCAAGCAGGTAAGCACGCTTCAGTGCATACTCACCTGAATGATCGATCATTACCCGTTCGTCATCGACACCTCTAATTTACTACCCATTTTCACTATGTTCAGTTTATGTGCAGTTTCTACCATGGCTCTTACACAGTTGACTGCAGTTTCAGCGAGACAACAATGTGTCATCAGGTAAGGCATTGATTGAACTTTCTTTACAATCCCGTCTTCAAGTGCATGCTGTTTATTTTCAAATCTGGTTTGCTGCATGCAATACCTTCTTTTTTCAATCTTGTTTTTGCGGATTCAGGTCCGAAAAATGAGGCAGTCTGCAGTGAAAAGGGTACAAAACAAGATTGATTGTGAATATATTACTCAGGCCTTGAGTGATATTCGCTCGAATATTTGTGTGAAATTGCGTCCTCCAGAGATGCTGATACACAATATTTTGCAGCACATCTTGCAAGTAAGCCTGCATTTTGTGTTGCAGCGTGAAAGGATTTGTATTTATTTTTCGTGTGGGTGAGAAAGTTGGGGCAAGGGATGGCGGGAGGGAGCATGGTGGAACACAATTTTTCCAACCACCCACCCCCCTTTGCTTAATCTTCCTTACTCTTTCACCGATATTGCATTTTACCATAACCCACCCATTATCCTCCTCTGACAAACCTCTTTTACCTTCTCTCCAACTCCCCTCATCTTTTCCTTCCCTTATTTTATGTCTCTGTCTCTTTCTCTCTCTTTCTCTCTCTTTCTCTCTCTTTCTCTCTCTTTATCTCTCTTTATCTCTCTTTATCTCCTTCTCTCCAACTCCTCTCATCTTTTCCTTCCCTTATTTTATGTCTCTCTCTCTCTCTCTCTCTCTCTCTCTCTCTCTCTCTCTCTCTCTCTCCCCCTCTCTCTCCCCCCCTCTCTCTCTCTCTCTCTCCCCCTCTCTCTCTCTCTCTCTCTCTCTCTCTCTCTCTCTCTCTCTCCATCTCCGTCTCCGTCTCCGTCTCCGTCTCCGTCTCCGTCTCCGTCTCCGTCTCCGTCTCCGTCTCCGTCTCCGTCTCCGTCTCCGTCTCCGTCTCCGTCTCCGTCTCCGTCTCTCTCTTTCTCTCTCTTTCTCTCTCTTTCTCTCTCTTTCTCTCTCTTTCTCTCTCTTTCTCTCTCTTTCTCTCTCTTTCTCTCTCTTTCTCTCTCTTTCTCTCTCTTTCTCTCTCTTTCTCTCTCTTTCTCTCTCTTTCTCTCTCTTTCTCTCTCTTTCTCTCTCTTTCTCTCTCTTTCTCTCTCTTTCTCTCTCTTTCTCTCTCTTTCTCTCTCTTTCTCTCTCTTTCTCTCTCTTTCTCTCTCTTCTCTCTCTCTTTCTCTCTCTTTCTCTCTCTTTCTCTCTCTTTCTCTCTCTTTCTCTCTCTCTCTCTTTCTCTCTCTTTTTCTCTCTCCAACTCCTCTCATCTTTTCCTTCCCTTATTTTATGTCTCTCTCTCTCTCTCTCTCTCTCTCTCTCTCTCTCTCTCTCTCTCTCTCTCTCTCTCTCTCTCTCTCTCTCTGTCTCTCTGTCTCTCTGTCTCTCTGTCTCTCTGTCTCTCTGTCTCTCTGTCTCTCTGTCTCTCTGTCTCTCTGTCTCTCTGTCTCTCTGTCTCTCTGTCTCTCTGTCTCTCTGTCTCTCTGTCTCTCTGTCTCTCTGTCTCTCTGTCTCTCTGTCTCTCCTTCTCTCCTTCTCTCCTTCTCTCTTTTCTGTTTTTCTTCCTCTCTTTGTTTATTCTCCTTTTTATTTTATTTAATCACACATGCACACACTTTCCTCAAACAATATTTGAATAAATGGATGGCTCCATATTTGAAGTGAGCTCACATTTTAATGACTTGATGTTTTCTTTTGTAACTCAACAACAAAATGATTGGGTATTTATTCTGTTTCTTTCATTACTTTCTCTTCCAGAAATGTGACGTGCTCATGATGTCTCAGTTTGCTGATATGTTCCAAATATTGCTTTCTGCATTCCCCTCATGGAGTGCAAAAGACATGGCTGAGTATTACATAAGTATTCTTTTTTACAAGCAAGGTTGTGATCATGACAATGATGGCTGGGACCTTTTGAAGAAAGCAGTCAAGTAAGACACATTTCATTTTTAAATTTTCTTTATCGCATTTCATTTTCTGAGAATATTGTGAATTACCGATGCCACCGAAGGTGGACGGATGCATACGAAACTTAGTGGACATGTTGGGTCTGTGACAAGGACGAATTGATTAGATTTTTAATTTTTTTGAAGATCCGGATCCGGATCAGAGAATTTTTTGAGTGATTCTTCACCATTGAGAGATAGAGCCAAAAACGACATGTAGTATATCTCAAAAAGTTATGGACAGATTTGGATGAAACTTGGTGGATGGGTTAGGTATGTGACAAGAACAAGCTGATTTGGTTTTGGTCAAGCTGCAGATGCAGATCTGGCCTATCAGTGGGATGCAAAACGTAAACTGTTCAGCCTGGCGGAGGTATGCGCCCGACTGAGTGCCCCTCTCGTTCATCATACAATCTTTGTTACAG
Organism: Eptatretus burgeri; assembly: GCF_056783735.1. Taxonomy (NCBI): domain Eukaryota; kingdom Metazoa; phylum Chordata; class Myxini; order Myxiniformes; family Myxinidae; genus Eptatretus; species Eptatretus burgeri. Next base: position 98,143,939 of record NC_140963.1, read on the forward strand.
GATCTCTGTCGCTGATGTCACAGACTGTCCAGGAAAGTCGGAGCAAAAGGAAGTTTACATCAAACTACTGTCGTGCTTCATCACATTATTTGAATTTGAATTGTTCTTTATAAACACAAGGTGAGTGTGACTCCAGCAAGAAAACGCTTTCCTTTGCCGTCCATTATTTTGACCATATCTTTATTTCAAAAGTGAATTCTCCATCATACATTATTTATCGATGCATCAGATTGGAACTTCATTTAGTTCTGTATCAAAAATACATATCGTGCAGAAACACCAAGGAATCGTCTGAACCCACAACTTTTGGACCGTTTGTGCTGGCAAAGTTGTTTTGCACCAACAGTGGTGTTGCTCCTTTGACATGGTCGGGCATTGAATGGTTAGGGCAACAGCTTGTGGAGCAGTTCAGAACAACACAAGACAACGTCATGGTGAGTTGTGATGCCAATACACTAATTCAAATTTATGTTGATTGATGTAATTACTAAAATTACACAGCAGCTTTTTTTTTGTTGTTGCAATCTACATAAGATATATCCATTAGATACTGATATTTTCTTTGAGAATTTATTTAGAAAATTAATCAGGCTTCACACAAGCAGGTGAAATGTGAAATTAATTTACAAATTTGATCTATGTCCCAGTAATTCAAAGGAATATTCACTGGGTTGTTAATATTTTTTACAAGGTCTAAGGCTCATGAAACTGAAATAGTAATGAATACAGCCCCAACGACTGCAAAAAAAAAAGACAAAATAAAAATATAAAACAAAATATTAACAGATATACACCGACAATTGGGAAAACGATAAAACAGCAGGAAAGTATAATAAAGAGTTGGACAGGTTTGGCATAGACATAGAAGGCTCTTTAGAATGATCAACTCAAATGGGTTGGAGAATGAATCATCATACATGCCCAAGACAAAGGACACTACACCAATGGCCTTGAGAAGATGGTAGGACTGTGTCAATCAGACAAGTGTAGGTTCTGCAAGGTAGAAACAGGAAGTACAAGCCACCTCCTATCAGGAGGTGAAAAACATGTCAGAGCAGCTTTGCACCCACAAAGGCACAACCAAGTATGTAGAGTAATCCACTGGCACATCTGCAAAAGTCTCAATATCCCAGTTCCAGAAAACTCATGGAGACATGAACAAAAAGCGATAATTAAAAATAAGGAAGTAACACCCACCGACAACCTGATGATCTCATTAAACGTGAACATGGAAAACATTTCAAGTGAATGGGAAAAATCTTCTAACTGTGGGGGATTTTTTTCAGTTTCTAAAGTAAAGGAAAGAAAACTGATTACAACGGTGCTTAGTCAGTGGTATAATATTTTTCTGCATAGCATCAACAGAGACCCCCTTTTGCAAGAGAAGTTTGCCTGGCTCGACCGCAAGCAATTGGCCCGCTGCATCCCGAACATGCGTTGGGCTTGATGATGATCCGTATAATGTTGGGCTCGATGGCGATCCGTCAGTCAGTTTTGATATTTTATTGTCTTCATTTACATAAGCACAAATAAATTCACTATATTTTGCCACTTTACAGTGCACTTTCAGCACAGGACTCAAACTCGTCAGGCCAAAGACTCGGACTCAGCTTGGATTCAGACTCGGACAAGGTGGACTCGACTACAACACTGCTTCTCTAAGTCCTTGCAGGATGCGTGCATTCTTCCAATAAACCCCTTCTCCTTAATGTTCCATTTACTGCTCATGATCACATGCACTCTTCCAATAAGCAGCTCCTCCAAAATTTAAACCTGCTGCTTATGATCGATCTGTTCCTTTTTAGCTCACCTGGAACGTAGTTCCGGGGAGCTTATGCGATGGCATGTCTGTCTGTCAGTTCGTCCATCCATCCGTCCGTCGCCAAATACTTTCAACTTAAACTACACATATGATTTCGATGAAACTTTACCACAATGGTCATCACCGTGTATGTCCCAAAGTTTGTTCACTGCAAGAAAAAAAAATCTGATCCAAAGGGGGTCTACGGGGGTTGCGCACCCCCCCCACCCCAAAATAGGTATTTGCTTTCTTCTCAGAAACTACACCTGCAATTCTGATGAAACTTGACCACGACCTTCATCGCCCGTGATGTATCAAAGTTTGTTCATGACAATTAGAAAAATAGTGCTCTAAGGGAGTGTGGGGGGGGGTTGCCCCCCAAAATATGTATTTCCTTTCTTCTCTGAAACTACACACACAATTCCATTGAAAATTGACCACCACCTTCATCACCCATGAATTGGGGGTCTACAGGGGGATTTCCCGCCAAAATATGTATTTGCTTTCTTCTCCAAAACTACACACACAATTTCGATGAAACTTGAACACCACCTTCATCACCCTTGATGTACCAAAGATTGTTCACACCGTTTTAAAAAAAATTGGAGTCTAAGGGATTTATGGGGGGAGAGGGGAGTGATTGCCCCCCCCCCCAAAAAATATGCATTTGCTTTCTTTTCAGAAACTACACACACAATTCCAATGAAACTTGATCACAACCTTTATCACCTGCGATGATCCAAAGATTGTTGGCACCATTTAAATAAAAATCCATAGGTATTTACTTTCTTCTCCGTTATATATTTTGTGTCATCCTTAACTACCAGTGGTTCCCTGGTTATCTTATCCAGTCGCTAGCAGGTGAGTCCCCAGGGGTATTGCCCTATGTTTTTTTCCAATTTGTGAAACTGCCTTTCTGAGGCTGTTTTATCCCAATCTTCATGGATTCAGGAAGCTGGTGCACTACCATTTCATTTCATTCCCCATCCTTAAGGCCCTGTCACACCTTGACGATTTAGCCAGCGTATGCCGACGTATGAAAAATTTGTCTAAAACGCTGGCACACGTCGAATATGTTATGGGTAAGTTTTGTATACGTTAAGAGCACGCTGGCATACGTCGTAGTACGCCGAGCTCGTCGACAAATTTTAACACGCTTGAAATTTTTCGACGTATGCCAGCTCTCAAGTGTAGGTTCTGCATGACTCACACGTTCCGCATACGCTGGCCATAAGTTGTAGGCACATTACGCGATCGTTGACACACGTCGATACACGTTACTTGTAAGTTACTCATAAGTCGAAACACGTCGAGGTAATGTTTAGCGTCAGTGTTCCGGACTCCCTGGTATTTTTTTGGGGGTTTTTTTTTTCTTCGGTATGACTGTGATGTTGACACTTCAATTTCTAGTGCGGTTATAATATAATTAATAGGCTGCCGCTCAACGATTTAAATCATAACCGCACTAGAAATCGAAGTGTCAACATCACCGTCATGCCGAAGAAAAAATAAAATAAAAAAACCAGGGAGTCTGAAACACTGACGCTAAACATTACTTCGACGTGTTTCGACTTATTAGTAACTTACAAGTAACGTGTTGACGTGTGTCAACGATCGCGTAACATGCCTACAACTTATGGCCAGCGTATGCGGAACGTGTGTCATACGCTGGCATACGTCGAAAAATTTTCAACATGCTGAAAATTTGTCGACGTATGCCAGCGTGCTTCAGCGTGCTCTTAGCATATACAAAACTTACCCATAACGTATTCGACGTGTGCCAGCATATTCAGCAAATTTTTCATACGTCGGCATACGCTGGCTAAAACGTCAAGGTGTGACAGCGGCTTGACACTTCGATGTCTAGTGCGGTTATGATTTCAATCTTCGAGCCGCAGCCTTTTAGGCCTAAGTCACATTTGCTCTACGGTGAGGATACGGCGGCTATACGCCCTCTGAATTGACAGAAACGTGCGGCTACCGCAGAGTTTCTGAGGTGGCCTCAGGGTGGCCCTACGCCGTTTGGCTATATTTTACAGCCCGTAGGGTCGCCGTGGAATTTTAACGCAGAGTTATAACTTTTTTCATTTCTACGTTCGCCGTAGCAATTCGACAAGCCGAAACAAAAGAAATGGTAAAAAAAAAAATTAACCCATTCGTTACCGTCCGTCTGGCCGCACGTTCGCCTTAGGGCACCTTGAGGCTACCTTGCGTCTGCCTTGAAAATTCTATGTCCGCCGCAGGGCCCTTAAGGTCACCGTGCAACATCAAATCAAAGACCGTACGGCAACCCCACGTTTTCGGTCTCCACAATTTCTAAGACCTAAGGCCTAAGTCACATTTGCTCTACGGCGAAGATACGGCAGCCGTACGCCCTCTGAATTGACAGAAACGTGCGGCGGCCGCAGAGTTTCTGAGGTGGCCTCAGGTTGGCCCTACGCCGTATGGCTATATTTTACAGGCCGTAAAATCGCCGTGGAATTATAACGCGGAGTTATAACTTTTTTTCATTTCTACGTTCGCCGTAGCAATTCGACAAGCCAAAAAAAAAAAAAAACTGGTAAAAAAAAAATAAAAAATAACCCATTCGTTACCGTCCGTCTGGCCGCACGTTCGCCTTAGGTCCCCCTGCGGTCGCCTTGCGTCTGCCCTGAAAATTCTATGGCCGCCGCAGGAACGCCCTAAAGTCACCGTGCGACATCAAATCAAAGACCGTACGGCAACCCCACGTTTTCGGTCTCCACAATTTATAAATACACCGTGCAGCTCCCCGAAAAATAAAAACATATGTGACTGCTACATTGTGTGACCGTGGAAATACTGCGGCCGACGTATAATTGCTAATGGCCGTAGATTTTGGAGACCCCACGGCCGCCCTGGCAAATGTGACCTCGGCCTTAATAGGCTACGCCACGTGATCGTTGGCGATATGCTGCCGCACGATGCATAAGTTAGACTATCGTTGGGCATAGGTGGTGAACGCCGCCAACACGCTCAGCATTCGTTGATATAAGTTTTCTATATGTTATCGAAACGTTCTGTGTACGTTACTAATATGTTATGCATACGTCCAACTCGTTATGAATACTTCCAAAACTGGAAAAAAACATCAATAGTTCAGCGTACGCTTGCGTTTTACATACATTTTTATGCCTTGCCATACACTGGCTAAAACGTCAAGGTGTGACAGGGCCTTCACCCATATGCTTCTCTGCACTCATTAACCTTACCAAATCTCGCACAGCCCTCTTACTCGATGGTGATGCAATAAATTGTTTCACGTTCTTCTGACAAACAGGAAAAGAGAAAAAGGAAAGTGTTGTTCTCTCATCACGTTTTGCAGTTTGCAAAAGAAAAAAAAAATTCATTGCTCATTTTTTTTTTCCAGTGTTTTGTGTTAAGGTAGGAATGCATGTGTTTTTGTGATATTGAAATGACTGACAAGATTAGATTATGGAAATATTTTGGTTATGTTGTCACGTGCTATCTTTCTTCCGCACTGATGCAGACAATGAGCATCGTCATCTCTGATTGCCTTGGAAATATGTTGAGTGTCATCGTTGAGTTTTTAATTCTCTGGAACAAAATATATGGAGTTCAATCTGCATTCTTGGAAAAACTTGCCTACTTCTTGGCTGTTTTATGTACAGGTGATGCCCATTTTCCTATCTTCTGTTTTTCAAATAATTTGTCTGGTGGTTTTGCATATGGTATAACTTCCACTTCAATGAGATCCACACTTAAAAGAAACGATACTTAAATTGCAAACTGAGAATTAAGAGATATGATAATTCTTCATTCCATATGTGGGGAAATGCACTTTTTCATTGTCATTTTTTATTAACGAGTTCAAAGCTTCATCATCATGCACCACCACCTTCATCATCACCATCACTTGTGTTAAACACAGTCCTTACCCACAATCTTTTCTTTCCCCATTAATCCAACCAAACCTAACAGAACCCTCTTACTTGATGGTAATAAAAAAAAGTTGCACGTCGTCCTGACAATACACAAAAAGAGACTAGAACGGTACGTGGTAGAGCGCATACCTCCGTCAGACCGAACAGTTTACGTTTTGTATCCCACGGATTGGCCGGATCTGCATCCAGACCTGAACCAAAATCTAATCGGCTTGTTCTTGTCACCTACCCAACTCATCTTTCAAGTTTTATCATAATTCATCCAGAACTTTTGAAATATCATATAATACAACGCGGTCTCTGAATGGTGAAGAATCACTTTAAAAAAATTGTTTTTAACTCTTGTGTCCGCATCCGGATCTTCATCCAAATCGAATCAATTCTTCCTTGTCACGCACCCAACCTGTCCACCAAGTTTCTTCAAAATCCAGCCATAACTTTTTGAGATATTGTGCTATACAGTGTATCATTTTTGGGTGCTATCTCTCAATGAAGAATCACTTTTATAAAGTCCAGTATCTGGACCTGGATCTTCACCAAAATCAAATAAATTCATCCTTGTCACACATGCAACCTGTCCACCACATTTCGGCTGAATCCGTCCACAACCTTTTGAGATATCCTGCTCATAGACAGACAGACAGACAGACAGACAGACAGATAGACAGCTCAACAAACAGACAGCAGGGGTGAAAGCATAGCCTCATCTTCATCTTCTTCTTCTCCTTCTTCTCCTCTTCTTCTTCTCCTTCTCCTACTTCTCCTGCTTCTTCTCCTTCTTCTCCTCCTTCTCCTTCTTCTCCTTCTCCTCCTTCTTCTCCTTCTCCTCCTTCGTCTTCTTCTCCTTCTTCTCCTTCTCCTCCTTCTCCTCCTTCTCCTCCTTCTCCTCCTTCTCCTTCTCCTACTCCTCCTTCTTCTCCTCCTTCTCCTTCTCCTACTGCTCGTCCTACTCCTCCTTCTCCTTCTCCTTCTCCTCCTTCTCCTCCTTCTCCTCCTCCTTCTCCTCCTCCTTTTCCTCCTCCTTCTCCTCCTACTTCTCCTCCTCCTTCTCCTCCTCCTCCTTCTCCTTCTTCTCCTTCTCCTTCTTCTCCTTCTCCTTCTCCTTCTCCTTCTCCTTCTCTTCCTTCTCCTACTCTTCCTTCTCCTACTCCTCCTTCTCCTACTCCTCCTTCTCCGACTTCTCCTTCTCCTACTTCTCCTTCTCCTTCTCCTTATCCTACTTTTCCTTCTCCTTATCCTTCTTCTCTTTCTCCTTATCCTTATCCTTCTCCTTATTCGCCTTCCACTTCTCCTCCTCCTCCTCCTTCCCTGGTGGTGGAGGTAAAAAAGGAAAGTGTTGTCAATCTGATGGGATAGTTGAAAGGAAAAGAGAGTGAGAGAGTAAGGGGTGGAAATAGTAACCTGCAAGTAAAAGGGTTTGGTTAGGTTGTGTTAATGGGGTAGGAAAGACTGGGTAATGATGATGGGTGACAATTCTGACAATTGTGACCTCCTCAGTAATTTCCGTGGATCTTGATTGGCTGTGAAATTATATTTGCATCACATGTACGTGTTTCATATTACACATGACCCCCCCCTCCCCCCCAATGGAAAGACATGGAATTAAGGAGGATTGGAAGTTTGTTGAAGTGTTTGCTGATTGATGTTGCATTAGTAAGTTAGTAAAGGATGCAAGTTAAAATCAGATAGTCTCTGCTGTTCTTTTTTGTTATTTTTTTCAAATATGAATTTGGTTTCATTTTAACTGCACTGATAAACTTGTGCACTTTGGATTAACCAAGTAACCATCACTTTTATTTGCTCGTCCACTTCCTACAAGTTTATTACATCCCATATTCTTGTGCTTTTTCTTTTTCCAGATTATTTCATTCTTACAAAACATTTTGTGTGCCTTGCACCTTGACATGTTCACTTAAATTCATCTTTTAGAAGCAGTAACCTTTTTAATATGGCTTACAGATGATTATTTTCATGCTTTGTTGACTGCTTGATATCTTTGTGTATTCCTGTGTAATTTTAACACTGTAATCCGGTATTGTTCTGGCACGTTTCCTCAGTTGGATCTATGTAATAAGAAATGAGAGTCCAGCTAGATCTGCTCTTGTTCCTACAGAAGCTGTGACATGGAGTGTGGTATTGATGGTTACAGAATGTGATTCTCAACCACACACTCATGGCATTACCATTACCTTTCATATTCTTTCTTTTTTTTTTTTTACTCGTTTTGTACAGATTTGACAGCCTTGGATATTGGGAGGTTTATAAAGAGCATAGGCTCACCTTGGCTACAGATGGAGGTTTGCCGGATGATTTTGGAGCTAATATTTGAGGTGGAGAACATCAAAACTGACCATCAGCCTTTAACACTGCATATTATTGTAAGTAGTACTTGTTATATATACATATGTACATAGTAGAACATCATTTTCCAAAAAATGGCTTGGCATGAGTTTATTTATACATTTATTTACAGTGCCTTCAGAAAGTATTCACACCCCTCGACTTTTGAAACATTTTGTTGTGTTTCAGCCTGAATTTAAAATAAATTGAATTAAAAAAAAATTTTCACCGATCTACGCAAAATACCCCATAATGACAAAGTGAAAACATGTTTTCAGACATTTTTACAAAATAATTAAAAATAAAAAGCTGAAATGTCGCATCAAAAAGTATTCAACCTGTTTGCTATGGCACTCCAAATTGAGCTCAGGTGCATCCAGTTTCCTTTGATGATCGTTGAGATGTCTCTACACCTTGATTGGAGTCCACCTGTGGCCAATTCACTTGAATGGACATGATTTAGAAAGAAACACACCTTTCTATATAAGGCCCCACAGTTGACAGTGCATGTCAGAGCAGAAACTCTACCATGAAGTCCAAGGAACTATCCGTAGAATTCCGAGATAGAATTGTGAGGGGGCATAGATCTGGGGAAGGGTATAAAGCTCCATCTTTAGGAAATGGAAAGAATATGGAACGACCCAGACTCTTCCAAGAGCTGGCCTTCCGACCAAACTGAGCAACCAGGCAAGAAGGACCTTGATCAGGGAGGTGACCAAGAACACAATGACCACTCTGACAGAACTACAGAGTTCCTTTGACAGATATGGGAGAACCTGCAGACAGGACAACAATTTCTGCAGCACATGACAGCACACCTTGAGTTTGCAAAAATGCACGTGAAAAACTCTGAGAGCATGAGACAAAAGATTCTGTGGTCTGATGAGACGAAAGTTGAACTCTTTGGCCTGAATGCAAAGCACTACATCTCTCAGAAACTGAGCACAGCTCATCACCCATTTAACACCATCCATACCGTGAATCATGGTGGTGGCAGCACCATGCTATGAGGATGATTTTCAGCAGCAGGGACTGGGAGATTTGTAAGGATGGAGGAAACAATGAATGAATCCAAATACAGGCAAATCCTTGAGGAGAACCTGCTTCAGAGTACAAAAGATCTGAGACTGTGGCAAAGATTTACATTCTAACAGGACAATGACCCCAAGCATACAGCCAAAACAACACTGGAATGGCTTCACAACAAGAATGTGAAAGTCCTCGAGTGACCCAGCCAAAGCACAGATTTCAATACCATTGAGAATCTGTGGGAAAAAAAAACTTGAAGATTGCTATTCACCGATGCTCCCCATTTAATCTGACAGAGTTTGAGCAAATCTGCAAGGCAGAGTGGGAGAAAATCCCAGAATCCAGATGTGCAAAGCTGATGCAGACATACCCAAGAAGACTTGAAGCTGTAATCACTGCCAAAGGCGCTTGTTTTCACACAAACGCCGAAAAACATGTTTTCACACAAACAAAAAAAATTTAACCCATTTTAAATTCAGGTTGTAACACAACAAAATGTGACAAGAGTCAAGGGGTGTGAATACTTTCTGAAGGCACTGTGCATATGTATACACAGTATGTACATATTGTTGCAGATCTTGCCATGGGGGTAAAATGAGGATATGATAGATTAGAATGGTTATCTCGTAGTACATCTTTGCACAAGTGTGTAATGTATGTAATTCCTTAAATTGATAAAAGCTGTTGAGCACATATTTAGAAAGATTTTGTCCCATCGCCGAAGTGTCTGCAACGCCTCCCCCAACCCCTCACCCTCCCCTTCCCTATGCCATTGAACCTCCCCTCATTGTAATTTGTCCTTTTATGGCCTTTCTTCTTGAGTTTACCACCAATCAGCAAGGCTCATGAGCATGATCATGGGGTCAGTTTGACGGAGATGCCACCATATATGGATAGACATCTGGCACACTCAAGGCCAATGGGACCCCCTTGCCAACAGCTTGCCAGCCAATCAGCGCAGCCCATCAATAATCACCTAGTATGCCACATCGACCAATGGGTGTGCACCACAGGAAATCTGATATCCCCTCCCGAGAGATGATATAAGCACTTACACCGCATTGGGCGTTGTTTTTCATTTGGGCTTCAAGTTCATTTGTGTGGTTGGTTGCCTTATTTCTCCTCTTGGTTACCGCCTGCTGCATCATGATTCCTGCCCAGTCCTGCGTAGTTTTGTGGTTCACAGTGGTTCACGGTACGGCTTGTAGAACAAGTGCTGGTGTGCGACGAGCGCAGCTGGGGAGGCATGAAGGGGTGCCACAAAGATGGGCCTCAAACTCACTCACACCACGTGCATGAGCTTTGCTTCCAGATCAAGTTTCCTTTTCTCTCTGTCTCATCTTCTCTTCTCTCTCTGTCTGTCCTGTGTACTCCAAGTGAATGAGATACTATTGGTTGTTTAAGCCTCTGGGGCTCCGAGGGCGCGTTGGCTTATTTATTATTTATTCATTTATAATCGTCAGTGATCGTCGCACCGCTGGCGTGTTCATCTTCCTCTTATTCTGCCCTCCATTTTTCTTGTAATAAACCCTTTCTTTTTAATGATAACTTGTGAAAAGTCATCAGGAGCAGGCTCCATAGCACATAGTAAGTTGGCAAATTAACCTATTAACGGGCAGATTGCGTTTGCGTTGAAGCACTCAGAAAGC
>NC_140963.1:98164680-98184680 GCF_056783735.1 Eptatretus burgeri
AACAAACACACAAACAGACAAACACACAAACAGAAGACGGAAGTTATCAATATACTTACGAAATCTAAAGATTTCGTAAGTAAAAAAAAGGATCCAAAGGATAAAATACATTTACAAGATCGAACACAAAGACCTCGAGTGCTTGCGCACTGATAACAAACTCAAAATAGAAAAGATCGCAAGGAAGATTAAAAAAAAAAAAACTGAGAAGGCAAACAACAGAATAAAACAAAACCACATGCTTGAGAGTAACCCAAAGTGATTCTACCATGATTTCGGGAAACAAACGCAGAATGTGTCACCTCCCCTGACAAATAAGAGCTTGAAAAATTCTGGAAAGGAATTTTTGAAGATCGATAGGAACATAACAAGGAAGCAGAATGGATCCCAGACATGGAAATGAAGAAGCAACGTCTCGAGGAAATGCCCCCAGTGATTATTGATGAAGAAAAAAATTAGAAAACAACTTCAAAAAATTTCAAACTTTAAAAGCCCAGGTCCAGATGGAATTCCAAACTTCTGGCTAAAACAACTTGATGCTCTCCGCAATCACTACGCCAGGATATTCAATGAACTGATCCAAGAGGAAAAGGTAGTCGATGAGTGGCTCATAGAAGGAAATGCATTTCTCATCCAAAATCTGAAGAAACCCAACTTCCTCTAAAATCCCAGCCAATAACATGCCTACCAACATACAAACTTTGAACAGGAATCATTTCAGAAATTATGTACCGTCACCTAACACAACAAGGAGTTTTGGAGGCAGAACAAAAGGGTTGGAAGGGAGGTTGTTCTGGAACAATTGACCACCGACTACTGAACAAGACCAGACCATTCCTGAAAATTGCAAAATGCAAAGAACCAAATTTTCCACTGCCTGGATAGACTAAAAGAAAACTTTTGACAGTGTCTCACATTCGTGGATGATAAAATGCATGCAAATATACAAAATCAATCCCCAAGTAATCAAACTGATTGAGAAAGCAATAGAGGTCTGAAATACCACATTGATATTACAGCACTCAGAAGAAAATATCAAAATACCAGATGTGAAGATACGGCATTGGATCTTCCAGGAAAAGTCTTTCCCCCTCTTGTTTAGTCTGGCTCGAGACCCACTGAGTAACCTCATCAACAAACAAGGACACGGATACACCCTAACAACCAATAGAACATCCAAAGAAACAGGAAAGGTGACATACCTCCTACATATGGATGATTTGAAGCTCTTCTCACCAAATAACTAAAAATTGACAGAACAGCTAAAACTAGTGAAAGAGTTCTCTGAGGACATTCAAATGGAATTTGGACTCGATAAGTGTGCCGAGTGCACATCTGTAGAAGGTAAACCAACAAAAAGAGACAACATAAAAAATGACCTTGAAACAACAATACAGCAGTTAGAAAACAAAGCATCATACAAATACCTGGGGAGTAGAAGAGGGCCACCAAATATGTCACAAACAAATGCATAAAATGATTTCCAAAGAATACCTACATGGAATGAAGCACCTCCTGAAAACGTCTCTCCCCAAGAACCAAAATCAAAGCCATAAACCAACTCGCATTACCAGTGTTCCAACACAGCTGTGGAATAATAAACTGGCCCCGATCAGAAATCATATCAATAAGTTAGACATCAAAGCAAGAAAACTCCTTACCATCCACAAAATGTTCTGCAAAAACAAGTGCAACCCAAGAATGTACGTACCGAGACAAGAGGGAGGGAGCAGCCTGATGGAACTCAACCAGGTGCACAGAGCGATGAGTGTAGGGACGAGCTGTGTATGTGAAATGCTTAACACACTATCGGTTTCAATATGTAAACAAACATGAACACAACAAACCTGAGAAAGTATCCCTAATTCACCTTGCAAGGAATTTCCAAAAAAAGGTGCGAATAGAAGATACTGCACAGGAAAATGAAACGGCAACAAATACAGCCCCAACAATTGCAAAAAAAACAAAAGAAATATATAAAAAGAAATATCAACAAATGTGCACCAATAATTGGGAGAATGACAAAAGAGCAGGAAACTACAAAACATAATTGGATCGAGGTGGAATCGACAAAGAACGCTCATTGTTATGGCTTAGAAGAAGTCAGCTCAACTGGGACAGAGAACGAATAATAATAAATGCCCAAGATCAAGGACACTACACCAATTGATTTTAAAAAGATGATGGGACTGAGCCAGAGCCCCTAAGTGTAGGTTCCGCAAGACAGAAACAGAAAGTACTTGTCACTTGCTTTCAGGATGTAAAAGACGATTATCAGAACAACTTTTCACACAACTGCACAACAAAGTTTCCAAAGTGATTCATTGGCATATCTGCAAAAATTTCAACATCCCAGTTCCAGAAAACTCATGGAAACACGAACCAAGGGCAATCATTGAAAATAGGATGTCATACTCACATATGACGTGATGATCCCATCGAGCGTGAACATTCAAAACAAAGCCTTGCAACCAGACATCTTTCTCAGGAATAAAAATGAAAAGAAAGCATTACTGATTGAGCTATCAGTACCCAGCGATTTTGGCTTAAATAATGCAGAAATCTGAAAATACCAAATACCAGGACCTCAAAAATGTGATCAAGAGATCTTTGAAGCTGAAGAGCATCGAAGTTGCAACAGGAATAATAAAGAAGAACCTCACTTAAATTTTGAAAACCATCCCCGGGAATATTACCACAAACAAACAACAACTGGAGGCAGTCTGGGGTTCAGTGACTATCCTGAATACAGCCCTCGGAACAAAACTCTGAAAACAACAAAGTTGAACAGCTTGGTCCATGAACTGTGATCTCTTTCTGAAGCAATGGTGGATACTTTGAGTCCCGGGAGGATTTCGTTCCATCTCCTCAAACTCGCAAATGGAGATAACAACCAACTACACACACACACACACACACACACACACACACACACACACACACACACACACACACACACACACACACACACACACACACACACACACACACACACACACACACACACACACACACACACCTAGAGTTGTTCCATTTTCAATTCTGCGTTGATTTGTCCAGTGCAAATGTGACTTTAATGTTTTTGTTTTGTTCAAATGTTAATTGTTCCATTCATGAGATAATGGTGCATTATGTTCACAGGTCCATTCGTTTGTAAATATCAAGAGCATGAAAAGGAAAACTTTCATTCAACAAGTCTCTTCTATTGACAGGTACAGTCAGCAAGAGATATTTATTTTATTGTCATTATTATTATGTAACGATCTAGGGATGAACATTCTTCCAATAAATTGATTTGAATGTGATGCAGAGCTTTGACGTTGAAACGGTTTCTCGGCATATAATGCACCGAGTTGTTTATCGCCTTTCCCAGTGGTAATCAGGGCAGGAAAATAGAATTTGACCAGGGTTCCTGGACACAATGGCCTGTTCTTGTGAAAGAACCTGGAATCTTTAATACCCACCAAGAAATGCCAGCAGATGGGACACTTGGCATCATGCCTCCTACAAAGAATGGCACACTTACAGGACTCTTCACACTTTCTGAAATACTTGCATGCTGAATAAAAAGGTGTATGAAAACCTTAAAGGCGAGAGGCATGGCGGCCGCCAAGGCCCCCATCCGCTGGTGGTGTCTAGTGCTCCCTCCTGAATTCTCAGCCATTTTGGGAACAAAATGCATGTTTAAAACCTTTGTCATTTGTGGGTGTAAATTTGGACGTTATGTTACTAAATTTTTGAAGTTTTTTTTTCCCCCATCTTAGTCCTTCTGTTATGCGAGTACAACTATATGTAGTAATTGAATTGACAGTTAAATCAAGAAGTACTGTTTAGTCTAAATTTAGACTCTCAAAAAACATCCATCGGGTGGGGGTGGGGTGGGGATCTTTAAGTTGGAGGTGACTATCCCAAATTAGAACATTCCCTTACACAGCTTGAGTGCAGCCACAACGTTTCAAATTACTTTTTCCGGTACGTTAGGATTTAGAAGTGCATAAAATATTGAAAATGTGTGTAAATTAGCCAAGTACTTTTTGATTCTGTAAGGTTTTCATACAGAGATGCTATGATAATACTGTAAACTGCTGGGAATTGTACACTCTCCCACAAAACGTACACATTATAAATAAAGAATTGGCATCCCCACCCCTCCCAAACCTCCATGATTATGATTTTTTTCTTTTTTTTAATGCATAAACCCTCCCTGGCATACCCCAAGTGCAACCACCAAATTTCAACTCATTCTGTCCAGCAGTTTAGGAGTGTATACAAGTCACACACACACACACACACACACACACACACACACACACACACACACACACACACACACACACACACACCAAATTCTCCTATATAATTATGATGATCTATATTTAAGAAAAGGAATCGCAAAGTAATGATAATTGAATAGAACTCGAAACACCTGCTCCATAGGCGACCGATTATAAATGAAAGGCCAATGCAGTAGCCATCATACCTTCGGGTTCAATAGTTGTTGTTGCCACCAAGTGTTCATTGTTACTTGCAGTGGGAGTTGTGGGCTTTTTCCCTTGAGAAAAAGCTTCTGCGAAACTCATTGGTCGAGTGCGCTTCATTTTATTTGTTGATACAAGATGAGCCGAGCACAATAGTAAGGTAGCCGCTTACTCATAATAAACGATGCTTCCGCATCCGCTTTGTACTCGAACTAAACTTGATAAAAACAGCGAACAACTAGAGGGGGAGCACTCGGGAGAGTGCAAAACCTCCGCCGCCAATACTGCTGGGTCACTCAAGTGAACCTTATATCTTATTCATTAAATATGATGTCAACAGTGCTGACAGAGTTATAGTTCTTTTCTCCAACATTTTTTTTTGGGGGGGGGGGGGTTGGAAATCACTTAAAACATGTAAAAATGCAAAAAAAAAAAAAATCGATATTTTGTTGAAAAAAAAAAAAGTTGCAAAAATATTTTTTTCTCTAACAATTTTTTTTGGGGGGGTTAGAAATCACTTAAAACATGTAGAAATGCAAAAAAAAATTCCCCTTTTTTGGGGGGGGGGTAACTTTTTTTTGGGGGGGGTTGGAAATCACTGAAAACATGTAAAAATGCAAAAAAAAAAAAATTTTCTCAAACAATTTTTTTGGGGGGTGGAAATCACTTAAAATATGTAGAAATGCAACAAAAAATTTTTCTCTAACAATTTTTTTGGGGGGGTAACAATTTTTTGGGGGTTTGGAAATCACTTAAAAAATGTAGAAATGCAAAAGAAAATTTCCTCTATTTTTTGGGGGGGTAAAAAAAATTGGGGGGGGGTTGGAAATCACTTAAAACATGTAGAAATGCAAAAAAATTCTCTATTTTTTGGGGGGGGGGTAAAAAAAAATTTTGGGGGGGGTTGGAAATCACTTAAAACATGTAGAAATGCAAAAATATATATATATTTTTTCTCACAATTTTTTTTTTGGGGGGGAGGGGACCAAGTCCAAAATTTAATGGCATGATCCTTGGACCATACCTAACCCCCCCACCAAGTTTCGTCGAAATCCGTCAAGGAGTTTTTCCATAATACTGTTCACAAACAAACAAACAAACAGGGGTGAAAACAGTAACCTCCATCCATCTTCGAAGATGGCGGAGGTTAAAAAAACGTAAAATTTATCAATTGGTGTTCTCCATACATTCATAACAAGGGTTTGTTGAAAATTTTATGACAAAAGCTCAAATGGTAAAAAAATAAACACGGAAGCGATTATGAAATAAATAAATCCGCCATCCCGTGCAGCACTCAGGGCTAATAAGACTGATTTATAGTTACTGTGACTGACCAAATTATTACTTATTGTTCTCCACATTCTTATGATAAACTGAACATTTGATGTCAAAAATTCAAACATTAAAAATCTTTCACCCAGGACACGCACACGCACATGCACACACACGTACACACACACGGATGCTTCTCCTTTTAGCAACAGATGCAAAAATCTGGTATAATTTATCTTCTGGCCCTGGAACCAAGCAAACAATATATTGTTGTGGTTGACGAAATTTGCAAACCACCATTCAGGTCCCGTAGGTGAGATATCTCTGTAAGTATATGTGTAGTTAGCCCAAACCCGTTGTTTAGAGGGAATAAATGTCATTCATTCGGGCTGCGACCCTTTTAGATAGCCGTTTTTCTTTTACTATCTTTATTTTGGACCAACCGCCATTACTACCACCACCAACCGCATCTCGACAACCACAGCCACCTTCTCTAGAACCGCCTTCACAACATCCACCTTCTCCACAACCGCTTTCACACAACAACCACCAACCGCAACGCCGCTTCACAACAACAACAACGCCAACAGCCACGACCTTTACCGTCACAACTCGCTCTCGCAGCCATCGCATCACCGCGATTCCCGCGCCGCTTGTGGGCACCGATCCTGGACTCGTACAGGGCGCGCACCGAGCAGCGGGTGCAAAAAGCGGCCTTTCCGAGAAATCGGATCAAGAATGATTCGCGCCCACTTCTGTTCCGTCCTATCAGCGAGCGTGGGGCGATTTGGCCCCGCCTCCAGGCGCGTCGGAGTATAATCGCTATATGCAGATTCGCGGATCAAGAATGATTCACGCCCACTTTTCCTCCGTCCAATGGGGGAGCGTGGCTCCGCCCCCGAGCCGTTCCTGATCCAAAAATCTGCATATGATTTCTCCTGTCGGACTATAAAGCGCTGAGCACGGGGCGAATTTGGGAGAGTTGAGAAGAGGGAAGAGTTGGAGAGTTGTGGCGGCGGCGAAATCAGTGGCAAGAGTTGGAGAGTTGTAGCGGCGGCGAAATCAGTCGAGAGAGTGTCTGTCGGGGTCCGGAGAGGCTGGAGAAGCCAAGAAGCTTTGTGGAGGTCTGCGCTCGTGTCAGAGTCGGGGAGCTGCGGAGAGGGGAGGCCGGGAACGCGGTCGAGGTTGCAGTGGAGTCGCCCGTCGCGGGACCCAAGCCAGCCAGATATCCTCCACCCCCCGAGCATCAACAACCCCCCCCCTGTTTCCCCCCGCGCTGAGATAGTGTGAGAAGGGGGCCCCGTTCCCACCCCATTCCAGGCAGTGCTAGCGAGGCCCGCGGAGTCGGGGCGCCGCCGCCATTTTGCGGCTCATCACCAGACGGGTAGGCTCGACGCGGTCTCGGCCCCAGGCCCGTCTGCCCCCTTGTCGTTGAGGGTGGCCCCTTTTTCTTTTGCTTTGGAGTATATGTGTTGTCGGCGCCGTCTGTGAAGTAAAACTGTGTAAGTGTTGCCGTGTGCTCGCGTAGTCGGTAGTAGATCTGCATTGTGTCTCTTTTGTTGCATTTGCTTTTTGTGCAGAATTGTCGTGTTACTTTTACATTTGCTTTTGGTGCATAATTGTTGTGATTGTATATGTGTGCTTTCCGTGTGCCGCGGAATAAATGTGCCTTATGTTGAACTGTTTTTCCCGTTTCGCTTCGTCTTTTCTTTTATTGAATCTCCATCTTACTTCACGTAAAGGGTTGATCGTGGGCTAAATACGCCCAATAATTAATCGAACCGTCGAGGTTGACGATAACACCGCTCGGTTATCCCGATAGTACGGAACGGGTCGCTTAAAGTGGCCCGTGTCCGAAGTCGACCTGCGGCGAGGTGCGATCGCCCAGTCTACCCTCCGTGTGGGTACTTAGGTAGGTCGAATTTGGCGAGCAACCCTATCCCACGCGGGGGGCCGATTGGCACGATCGTGGTGAGGCCGAAAGGCCCACCCGTGACTAGTTCCCGGCGTTAGTCCGAGAGGGTCACGACGGGATTGTCCGTCCGGTGGGCGACGTGCCGCGATTCGAGTTACGTGGCCGCTCGCACGCCGGCGGGCGCGAATCCGCAACAATATTTATGAAAGCCCTCACAGCTCCTTTAGCTCCCACCTACGAACATGATTAATTAATAAATGTTATCATTTAAAACTTACCCTGTCCATCCACAAGCCCCTGATATGTCCTTCCCATTGGTGTTCAGAAACACCGCATCCAGATACAAAGTCCATTCACTGGTAGTGATCTGTTAGGGGTTTGTACAGCACAGGTCTGTCCACTCTGGCTTTGCACCGACTCACATGGTCATGTTTGAGTTTTCATTACAAGCAGCTTCTCATTCGGCAAGCTGAGGAAGTTTTCCAAGTCTTTCGTTGTGCAGGAGCACAGCCCTTTCTCTCAATTACTTTTTCAAGTATTTTCGGCTTCTTTCAGAAGTCTTGTGAGCCATTTCAGGTAACAATCCTTCTCTCGTACACATTAAAATACTTCATTTCACCCCGAACATGGCAGTTTGCTGGGGTTTCTGCACATGCGTTATGGGGTGGGTTACATCATTTTGAAAGTCACGTATTTTATAATTTATTATAATGAGGGACACGGGGTATGAATCCTAACGGACCCTTGACAAAAGACTTCATAGAACACACACTTAGCTGACATTCCCGAAATAATTCATAACGATCCCTAAATACTAACGCACACCTTTACACATGCAGGGTTTCAGGGATTGCAGGAAAGCAAAGGAACAAATGACCCAGCGAGTGAGAAAAAAATGATAACCCAGGGAGACAACGGATGGCAGAAAGGTTAGTGCTGTCTTGTAAATTGCTGTTGACAATGGATTCCAATATTTCTGAGGGAAAGCAACTGCCTTGTAGGGAGTGCAGACACACTATCGGCCACTGACTTGCCCCTCATGCTGTCGCCTTCAATGTTGCGCTTTCGGCGATGGCTCACGACATCCACTGGTTCACACCAAAAGCCTCCTGCACGAAAGGAGCCGGGAGAGATGGATATCCCTCACAAGCTCGACCCTTCAGAGCCATGAGCTAATCACACCCCACAGCGCATTATACTCAAGCACACTTTTAATGATAGACCGGGGGAATTGTGAATCTCAGGGAGGAGGGGATCTTAGACCTACGGAATGACGTGTCGACAGATGGGAAGAGATTTGGAGTAGTCATAATCATAAGAGGAAGTAATTAGGGGGAATGAGGAAACTGAGTGAACAATTAATGTAACATCAGGGACAAAACACACAGCCCTGAAGTGCTCCGGTGTTCAGGGTGATTGTCTGAGAAATTTTCAAACCAATTTTGACCTTTCTGTCTAAAAGAAAATCCAATATCCAGTTACAAATCAAACCATCAAGACCAAGTGCATTGAGTTTAAAATGAAGTTTGTGAGTTGAAAGCAGAACAAAAATCTAAGAAAAGTAACCTCGTATAGATGCATTCATTTATCTCCTGTGGATGGTTTAGGACGTGATGGAGAGTGAGTGAAACAGCATCATCATCTGAACAATTACAGCGATAGGCAAACTGATAAGGGTCATTGAAGTGCTCATATGTTTCTGAAGTGGAGCATGCTGTCTCTTGATAAACCCTTCAGCGAAGCGAGCGATTGCGGTTTACCTCCACCAGTGCGAATTGTATGCGAGATGAGACACTTTGTCTTTAGCACCATTTACACACAAAACTTCCCTACTCCCCTTACACAGAACAATATATTGTTTGAGGAGACTTTTAAGTTTGTTAATTTATCGATCTGATGCCCTTCAAGATGAACAATCAATTAGGCACCTGGTCACATGCCTGTATTTATAAACATGCCATGTTATTCAGTATCCAGAAATAAGTTGTTGATAACCATGGTAAAACATTGTTTTCGGTTTATGTGAAGTTCAATATTTATTGTGTAGTCGAGCCCAAGTGGAACCTTCACCAGAACCTTTATTCCAGCCGAAAACGTGATCTGAGGTGTTGCCTCCAGAAACACTTCTGAGAAGTTTTGAGTTAAAGCTCCTTGTCAGGCAGGAGTGAACAATGCGATGAGAGTCTACTATCTTGAGAGACAAATGGCTAATTGTAAGTCAACAATGATCCAATGTTTTGATGAATCGTCTCACCTCCTTTCCCCACCCACTACTGTAACTCCTTAGGAAACTTGGACTACTGGAGGAGAGCAGCACACCAAAGAATGGCAAAGCAGATGAGCTTGCTGACCATCCTTGCTGTTCTCTCAATAGGAAAGGTGTCTACAAACCAGGCATTTTACTTCCCAGTTATTGAAGCCAATCAACTATTTTTAATTACATTATTTGTATGCTGCTTTACCCACATTTAGCATGTGCATGTGCAAACGTATGAAACTTCTACACAGGTGCAGAGGTGCACAGACACTGACAGACATACGAGATCAAATGAGTACTACGAATTAGTTATTCATGAAAAATGTACTTTGTGTTCATGCAGGAAATTAACGAATGGCCCTTGTTCTGTTATTTGGGAATTATTTATTTATTTTTGAACACTAATGCTTATTGGAAATTGTCATGTGACGAGGGGCTCTGACTGTTCTACAGTTCATACCATGGTTCATATAAAACTAATCATCATTCAACAGCATGCGATGGCTTCCTCAGTACTGGCTTCTTTGGACATTTGAATGGCTCTTTTTCAACACCCATTACACACATTCACTTTGTACTGGCAAGTCTCTCAGCCTCCTTGAGGATATTTCAGATCTGGATATAGATTTCCTCGTTTAACTGAAACTTGGTTCACACCTGGCAATGCTATGACAGCTGCTGACATACTTTCCCATGGGTGTGACTTCCATCATTACCAAAGAAAGTGTCAAAAATAGTGGTACCTCATGTATGTTGAGGTCAACTCCATTGAATCATACTCATCCTCTTGCATCTTGTCCATCCTTGTTTTTTAATGGGATCCAAGTCTCGAAGTGGAGCTGTCTCTCCCACTCTCCCACCGCGCCCCCCCCCCAAAAAAAACACACACACATATACACACACGCACCTGACACACATGGACATACAAACAAATACACCGAGCTTGGGTGGAGTGCCGTCACTACTAGAGTCACTCTGGGTACCAGTGACGTCGCAACAATGGCGTTGCCTTTCCCACCACACTCAGCAGGGCATTTCCTCAGCAGGAATTACTTCCTCACAATTGATGCCAAACGATGGGGATTGTCTGTGCTCATGTCCTTTTAAATGCTGAACGTCAAGCAAGGAAGCTTGAAAGTCTTTGGTACGACTCGACAAGGGCTTGAACCAAGGGCTTGAACCGTCGACCTCCTTTACTCGAGCGGACTCTTTCCCCATTACACCACTGGGTTTGGTCAACACCTTTGCAGCATATCTTTGTTCACCCAAAAATTCAAACGGGATCATTTACACAAGGCTCTTAAACAAATTGCCACTCATTTATTACCTTCCCTTTTCCTTTATTGAAACCTCTACATCTGAAGAAGTTTGTGACACACCTTAACTTGAATTATCTGGATACTGTATTCAACAGTTCAGGAGGAAATTATCAAATTTGATTCCTTTCTCAAAACTCAATGAATGTCTTGAACATTTTTTAATATTATAATCAAATGTTTTTAAGCTCCCTGTCTTCACCACGTTTCACTAGATACGCTAAATCAGTCGAGAGTTCTCCCTCTTTTCTTTTTTGGATACAAAGACAAGGCTTGTGGAAGAGCGAGAACATAGACTGGATCAGAACACATTGAACATAAGGAACAGTAATAGGAGGAGGTGGAAGGCTACTAAATGCAAGGTTGAGGGACAAAATAGAGCGAGACTTGGACATATAAGGAATGTGGGGAAGATTGAGAGGTATGGAAGGACACATGAGGTGGAAAAGATGTATACAGAAGCAAACTTTCAGGAAGGAAAAGCTGAAATTTGGAAAGAGGTGGGCTTGGGGGAGGGGTTTAATGGGGATATAAAAGTCATCGTTTTAGATGGGGAGACAGTGGTGTGCAGCTGTCTTGAAAACCAGCTGTGAGCATTGTCTTTTAGAACCCTTCCAGCCTGGTTTTAAACAATTATACAGAGGACTGAGATTGGCCTTCTGAAGGTTAACAACGATATCCTGTACAATGCAGACCAAAGATCAGCTGCAATTTTTAATTTATATACCAGACATGGTAGTGTAATGGTTAGAGCATCTGCTCAGAGTATGGGAGGTCTGGTTCAAACCCCAGCCAAGTCATACCAAAGACTTCAGAAATGGTACGTGCTGCTTCCTTGCTTGACGTTCAAATTTTTTAAAAGGAGAGTGCACAATCGATCTCCATAGGTTGGCATCCATGAGGAGGAAGGAATTCCTTCTAAGGAAATGCTCCACTGAGTGGGGTGAGAAAGGTGACACCATTGTTGTGATGTCACTGCGACCCAGAGTGTCCTGTGGGGTGATGGTACTTCCCCTAAACTCAGTGGCTGTTTGTCTCGTCTCACTGTGTGTGTGTGTGTGTGTGTGTGTGTGTGTGTGTGTGTGTGTGTGTGTGTGTGTGTGTGTGTGTGTGTGTGTGTGTGTGTGTGTGTGTGTGTGTGTGTGTGTGTGTGTGTGTGTGTGTGTGTGAGAGACCTCCACTTCAAGCCTTAGATCCTGTGAAAAAAAAAATGTGGACCTATCTGCTGATTTTAGCACCATTGATCATAATGTTAGACTTGATTGTCTTCATTGTTTTGGTTTTACTGGATTTATAATTGAGCGGTTTAAATCTTATATGACAGATCCTTCATTCACTGTCAATATTACCGGTTACTCATCTGACCCCAATCATCTATCTGTCAATCTTCTTCAGGGATCTTTTTTTAGTCCGCTTTTTTCTCTCTTTATTGACATTAGCTTGGTACAACTTGCCGAAATTTCAATTTTCATTGTTACGTGGATGACACACAGATCTACTTATCCACAAAACCTGATGATATGCTGTCTTCTACAATGCTGATTTTGTCAGGCTTAAAAAAAAAATGGGATGCCCATGAACTTTCTTTGTCTTCATGCTGCCAAGACGAGCATGCTGATTCTTGACTCTTCATCAGTCGTTGCAAAGCTCCTTACCTCAGATACTGAAACCTTGGGGTCATCACCTGATCACTACTGTGTTGGCTTTTAACTTAGGTGTCACAATGGATCCAACTCTTTCCTTTAATCCACATCGTCTAAAATCTGCCAATCCATTTACTTCCATTTGCAGAATGTTGCCCATATCTACTCCTGCTTCAACTCGAAGACACCTGAAAGAATGGGGGAACTGCAAACTCATCCTTCCTTTCTTTTGACATATCGCTGTACAATCCACCTGCAGTGCCTTCAGAAAGTATTCCCACCCCTCGACTTTTTCACATTTTGTTGTTTACAGGCTGAATTTAAAATGGATTCAATTGAAAAAAAAATTTCACCGATCGACATAAAATACCCCATGATGACAAAGTGAAAATACGTTTTTAGAAATTTTAACAAATTAATTAAAAACCAAAAGCTGAAATGTCTTGCGTCAATAAGTATTCAACCACCTGAGTCAATACTTTGTGGAAGTGCCTTTGGCAGTGATTAGAGCTTCGAGTCTTCATGGGTATGTCTGTATCAGCATTGCACATCGTGATTTGGGGATTTTCTCCCATTCTTCTTTGCAGATTTGCTCAAGCTCTGTCAAGTTGGATGGGGAGTGTCGGTGAACAGCAATCTTCAAGTCTTTCCACAGATTATCAATGGGATTAAAGTCTGCGCTTTGGCTGGGTCACTCATTGACTTTCATGTTCTTTTTCTGACGCCATTCCAGTGTTGCTTTGGCTATATGCTTGGGGTCATTGTCCTGTTGGAATGTAAATCTTCACTGCAGCGTAAAGTCTTTTGCAATCTGAATTAGGTTCTTCTCAAAGATATGCCTGTATTTGGCTCCATTCATTGTTCCCTCTATCCTTACAAGTCTCCCAGTCCCTGCCACTGAAAAGCATCCCCATAGCATGATGATGCCACAACCATGATTCACGGTAGGGATGGTGTTAAATGGGTGATGAGCTGTGATAGGTTTCCGCCAGATGTAGCACTTTACATTCATGCCAAAGAGTTCAATTTTTTTCTCAACAGACCACAAAATGTTTTGCCTCATGCTCTGAGAGTCTTTCATGTGCCTCTTTGCAAACACCAGGTGTGCTGTCATGTTCCTTTTCTCAGGAGTGGCTTCTGTCTGACCACTTTCCCATAAAGCCTACATTTGTGAAGTGCTGGCAGAGACTGTTGTCTTTCCAGCAGGTTCTTCCATCTCAGCCAAGGAACTCTGTAGTTCTATCAGAGTGGTCATTGGGTTCTTCGTCACCTCCCTGACCAAGGTCTTTCTTGCCCGGTTGCTCAGTTTGGTCGGACGGCCAACTCAAGTAAGAGTCGGGGACGTTCCATATTCTTTCCATTTCCTAATGATGGAGCTCACTGTGCTCTTGGGAACTTTCATCTCTCTAGAAATTGTTTTATACCCTTCCCCAGATCTATACTTCCTCACAATTCTATCTCTTAGTCCTACGGACAGTTCCTTGGACTTCATGGTTGAGTTTCTGCTCTGACATGCACTGTCAACTGTGGGGCCTTATATAGAAAGGTGTGTTTCTTTCTAAATCATGTCCATTCAATTGAATTGGCCATAGGTGAACTCCAATCAATTTCTAGAGCCATCTCAAGAATCATCAAAGGAAATTGGATGCACATGATCTCAATTTGGAGTGTCATAGCAAAGAAGTTGAATACTTATTGAAGCAAGGCATTTCAGATTTTCATTTTTAATTAATTTGTAAAAAATTATATCAATGAATTGATTAAAGGGGCTGAATACCGATATAAATTCGATATTTTTGTCCTTCGTTTTCAATCAATTTGTAAAAATTTCTAAAAACATGTTTTCACTTTGTCATTATGGGGTATTTTGTGTTGATTGCTGGCAAAAAATTTAATTGATTCCATTTTAACTTCAGGCTGTAACACCACAAAATGTGACAAAAGTTGAAGGGGTATGAATACTTTCTGAAGGCACTGTACTACCAGAATAGGTGTAATTGTGACGCATCCATCCACAGCAGATTCTTGTTCGGAGGAATTAATACATTATTTGGATCTTCTATACTCTCATACTATTAAATATTTAAAACAGAATGCTGTGGACATACTACGGGTGAGTGCGTGCTTTCAGAATCCTTCTACCATCTTAAAAATCCACTTTTATTTGACACTTCCGAGGCATTTATGGATGTAATCCAATCTTGACATAATTGAGAGTTGACTCAACTCTCGTATGTTTTCCTGCTTCACACAATAATAGATCACATTTATATGTACTAGTAATAGGCGTCCAGAACCATCCTTGACCATGTTGTGGAACGTCGGCCGAACGAACCTCACTTGGTTTTTTTTTCTTCCTTCCTCACTTTTTCACCTTTATTAGCTTTTAAATTTGTTTTCTCTGGGACCACTTGAGCGATTGATGCAAAACTTTTGAAATTGGAGCGCCTACCCATGGAGAATTTTTAAACAAAGTTACATGATGGTTTGGATGGAAAGTGTGGCCGGCATTCCAAAAAGTCTATTTTCCGCAGGCGTGGGTTGCAGGGTGTACCACATCAGGAATAAACGCCTCAACTTCGCTTTGTTCAGCCTTGGCAGAATAAAGAGGCTATGTTCTGCTTTGCATCATTTCTGGGGATTTGGTTTTGCCACTCACATAATTTACTGAAAAAGAAAATTGCAACAAATAATGAACGTGTCAATTTTTATTCCCGGACCATTCAATATTCTTGTCGATGTCTCTCTCCAGACTAGACTGCACTGCCTTAGGGGTTTTCACTGTTCTCCCTCCAGTGCTCAGCCCCTCCTCCTGTCACGGTCCTGCAGAGTCTCGGTCCAATCACGACATCACACGTTGATGTGAGGCAATATGATGCAACGGAGTAACCATGTCGCCATACTTCACACAGGTCACATGGTTGGCAGCTGGTGGTTCATTAACCACTCTCCCTCCCACAACACACCAATATTACTTCTTTACGTGCTTGCCACTGCATTGTCTAGCCTGGGTTTCATCCTCAACTAAATCAAAATAAATGAATAACTGGCATGCTGGTACAGTACCAACATAGAGCCTTCCTTTTGAGGGAGATTTAAAGCCAGCTGTCCCATCTGCATTTCGGTTGTGGATGCTGTGTGCTGGCATCCTGGTCAAAATCACTAATTTAGTTAGCTATACAATGAGTACTCGCCGCAGTGGATAGAGAACACACATGATTGGTCCAAAATACCATTCTCCTGCTTCGACATTTTCTTATGTTGCCTTGCACATGCTGATTTTTTGACCGACTTTTTTGCTGGACATTTCATGTTTATTGTGTTAATGATTGTGTTAATAAAGTTATTATTTATTGTGTTAATAAAGCTCTGCGTTTTAATGAAAACAAGTTTGCATTCAATTTTACCAAATCAACATTTCTCCTCCAGGTGAAACAAAACTCCATGTGGCATGCATTAACAATGATATCAAGGGCCTCTCCCAACTGCTGTCCATTCCTGGCATTGATATCAACATACAAGGTGAGTGATTCAAGCTGCTTAAAAATAGTGCATCGTTTAAACTTGATGCATGTTTGTTACTTCGAAATTAACCAAACTTGGCCAAGCTTTTGAACTTTGAATTCGCATCCATACTTTGGCAAAACCTCATTCACAATGCTCCAGTTCAATGAAAGCATTTGCTGTGTAATAATGAACACTGCATCACCCATTCACCTGCTCCCACAGAAAGGTGATCAAAGTACTGTACCATTTCTCTGGTTGAATTTGCACCGTTAGCTCCACCTGTCACACTCACCTCTAAGCTGTCGAGCCCGGGATTGATTCTCAACCCAGCTATAAAACTTACTTGTCATCCTGATGTTTTTCAAGCAGTGCAAGTTATCAGTGTGTGCGCACCGTCCCTTGGATGGGCATAAAGTTCGGCTTTCACCCTGCCAGCTTTAGTTGGTGGTCATTAAAGATCCCATGGTGTCCTTCACGCAGAGTAGGCGAGCTATCGCCTGCACCCTGAACAAATTCCAAATTCCTACTTTCACATAAAGAGGGCACTGCATCAGAAGCACAGCCATGCCCTCGAGCAACGATTCAAACGTGCAACCACGTGCTACACACAAAATTAAGTCTCCACCACTGTTGGATATTTGCCAGCACAACACATAAGGAAGCTGTCATGTTTATTTTGCTATTAATGCTGGGGTATTGATCATTGATAATCGTGATGAAGTGTCGTGTTCTTGCAGACAATGCAGGCTGGACTCCACTTCACGAGGCTTGCCTTCATGGCCACAGAGCATGTGTGGAAGCCATCTTGAATATGCATCCAAATGTCAACCTCATGATTGATGTTAAAGGAGTCACGCCCATTCATGATGCTGTTACAAACGGGCACTGGGGCATTGTGGAGGTGCTTGTCCGACATGCTGGTGAGTTATAACTGTTTATTGGTCTGTCCAAGATGCAGGCCCATGGGGCTACCTTTCTATCCTAGGTAAAAAGCCAACACCAATAAGTATAAAGATGGTTTGTTTGTGTTTGTTTACAGCAGAGTTTGCGCCTGCTTGTATTTGTCAATTATTTTAATATTTTGCAAACTTAAATTTTATTTTAATGGAAAGTGCTGCAAATGTTTGTCGATATCCAAACCATGGAAACCATTAAAGTATAGCCACAAAGTTTTTCTTCAACAAAGGATTAAGAGATCGAAGGTTTCCATCAGTGTCCTTGTGCCAAACCTCAATGTAGACCACATGATGGCAGACCACGTGAGCCCTGCAGAAACCTGGGGAGGAGGCAGCAAGCCATGTCTGCGGTTGGCCTTGGATGCCATGGGCAGAGATAGGGTGAAATGATGGGGTGAAAAGGGCAGAGAGAGGATGTGCAAGAGCAGCAGAGTGGGTTTTTAGGATGCTCGAGTTGATGCCGTCCGGTCCAGTTGCAGAATTGGAGTCGAGGGTTGACAGAAGCTTCTCCACAATATCAGGTGCAAAAGACACTGAGTCCAGGACCAGTTAAGTACAACTGGGAAGGGTGGGTTCAGAGAGGAACGGGTTGGGGACACAAGATTTGGAAGCAAACACAGAATTGAAGCATTCAGTCTTCTCACGAGCAGTCTGCTGTTGTGACATTTGAAGAGAGGGAAGGGACAGAAAGGGAGCATACTCCAGAGACAGACTTAACAAGGCCCACTCGGTTTTAGAGGAGGGAGACAAGTTTTAAAGTTCATTCTTGAGGTTGGACAGATGTTGTGTTCTGGCTCTCCTGAGAGTAGATACATACTTGGTGTGGGATTTTGTTGAATGATCTGAGATTGCCTTCAGTTAGGTTTGCTTTCCAGGAAGAGAAAGCAAGTTGTTTCAGAGCAACTCCCTCACCATATGATTCAGTGTACCATGGGTGAGAAGAAGGGTAGGACAACTGAAGACTAGAAGGGATAAATCTGTGCATAAGCGAGAGCAGGTTTCTGTGGAAGAATTCCCAGGCCATGTTAATATCAGGGGCAGAAGATATAAGAAGCCAGTCCAGAAAGGGTTTGTTGGAAGCTGGATATGGCTGTAAAGGCCGTGCATGATTTCTGCAATGTTTAGAAAACAGCAAATGACCCAAGATTCTTGTGAAATCAACACCAAGGCATCGCCAAATGAGTGGGCATAAATTGACACTATCTATTCTACTGCACCCTTCCCTATTGTCCTTCAACACTGCATTTTATGACCAGCTTGTGGTCTCACCCATACCCACTCCTGAGTTTTTGTAGGTGTCAAATTTGAGTGGCAAATTGTGAACGATCCCACAAAACTACACATTCGCAGACTGCCTTTTTCTTGCCCCTCACCACTTACTCAGAAACAGAGACAGAGAGAGACAGAGAAATTTGCTTAGATTATTAAATTAACAGGCCATAAGGTTTGTTATATGGAATTGGCACATCAAACCAAATGGCCCTATGTGTGTCAAACTCTCTCTCTATGTACCCTTGTAACTTTATTCAATTGAACTGATTTTATGTCCAATGTTTTGCATTGTTCTTTCAGGGCCAACTTTCCTGCAGGTGCATTTGAACAATAACGTCACTGTTCTTGA
This sequence comes from Eptatretus burgeri, assembly GCF_056783735.1. Lineage (NCBI taxonomy): Eukaryota > Metazoa > Chordata > Myxini > Myxiniformes > Myxinidae > Eptatretus > Eptatretus burgeri. The sequence continues at coordinate 98,183,646 of NC_140963.1, forward strand.
TCTTTTGAAGAGTCATTTTCCACAAGAGAAGCTGGTGAAGTTGATGCAAGATGTAGAACATGCTACAGACAGATTGTGTGTCAAAGGAAATGCACATGGTGGTGATGGAGCTGTGTTTGAAACCGCATGCAGTCGTGACATCAAACAAACCAGAGACCGCAAGTTGATGTCGGTTATCTCCCAGCCATTTTCATGCTCGTGTGCCGATGACCAAGAGGTTTACTGTTTACTTGTGTTCTTAACGCTGAACAATTACATCTGGGTCAATCGCCTGCACCAGCTCACATTGTTAGCAGTCGCAGATGGTGGAGAAACGAAAGACAAGCAGTCCATGTTGATGCAGCTTAGTTGCCATGCAGTCGGTCCAATTTCCTCATATCTTGAGGACCTGAGGACACTCATTGAGTTACCCCAGCATGTGACTTTGCTTAAACACAGCCTGGAGAAGAGTTTTTATCCTCATCCTCTTTCTAAAAGGACACAGGTGTTGTTGAACAATATCCTGATCATAAGCAGCCGTGTTTCCAAGCCACAACATGGCAAGTACCTTACACGTGATGAACATTGAATGTGTTTGCTCCGAGCCGAAATGGCACATAAACTAACAGAATTAGAAGGGTTTTTTTTTAATCATATATTCATTGACAAAGACCTGCAAAATGCTTTGGGAGGCAAAGTTAGGAATTGTGATGTTCCAGCGTTATCTGTTTGTCGATGCAAGAGCGTGAGTTGTCGACCGACGTAACCTTTTACAACCTCTAAGGTTCCTGTGCAAGAAACTAAGTGTTTTTTCCCCCGATACGTGATTCTCTCTCCTCTCTCTCTCTCGCTCTCGCTCTCGCTCTCGCTCTCGCTCTCGCTCTTTCTCTCTCGCTCTCGCTCTTTCTCTCTCTAAACTTCCTTTTCCAAAAGTCTTCAAATATCTCTGTATGGAAGGTATGTGTTTCTATAAAATTACCAAAGCATTTGAATTTGTACGTTATGCAGGAGCGTCTTTGTTTTAACTTTTGCTTTTCAGTCTTTTGCCACAAATCT
>NC_140963.1:98197180-98212180 GCF_056783735.1 Eptatretus burgeri
GCTCGCGGGCCACGCAATGGAGAACATGGGTGTATAAGCACAGCCTTGGGGAGGGGAGCAAATGAAGTCACCACAGCCTACATTGTGTGACCCTTCGTCCTCCTGTAAAGTTTGGTTGAGATTGCATAAGTCACGACTGAATGTATCATGGTCAGACAGACAGACAGACAACAGACAGACACCAAATTGCGTATTTTAATATGATAGACTAGCAAAGGTAACTGGTGTTGCTGGGCAACACCGGGTCCCTCCTCCCATTCCTTCCTCTCTGCCCTCCAACTCTACCCCCCCCAACCCCTCCTCATTCCCCTCACTTCTCCCACCTCGAGCGTTTCCCTCCCTCCTTCCACAAAGGTACCTGGCATTGCCCGGGATGTAATGTACATCTCTTGAATTACCACAATTAAGCACATATTTAGAGACAAACATTTCATTTATCAAGCTGCAAAAAAATTGAACAGAAATATCAACAAAACTGAACATCTTCTCTTCCTCTCGATATAATAAAACGTTAAGCATTGAAGGGGGGGGGGGGTTCGATCTTTACGGAGCTGAAAGCTTTTTCCCTGACAGCCCCCACCCCCGATAACACTCCAGTCAGATGCAGGATGTTGTCCCATGGTGCAAACCACTCTTCAATTTTTCCGTCGCCAGTAGTGGCGGCATCCACATCACTAAGAATGCCAATTTTTTTTCTGGGGGAAGGGAGTGGGACTGCACTCACATTACCCAAGTTCGGCCGGCTGTTCTCATCACACAGTCTTCACACCTCATTAATGTGCTGAGCAGCAGTGTACAATGTCATCGCAAACTTTGCTTTTCCTGGGGGAGGGTGTCCGATCTTCTCTTCTCTTCTTCTTTCTATATAAGAATACGTTAAGGCTTTTTCTGTCATGGTATTTTTACCACAGGCTTCTGTGAGTATTATTGCAATGCTTTTGGGTCGACAATATTTTTGTCAACTGTTATTTTTCACATTTGATACCATATTTGACGATCGGAGTTCATCATCTCAGCGATTATACAGGTATCCGGGTTGAAATCTGAAAAAAATTGGGCTTTTTATAAAGCATTGTATCGATTGATCTACCCCTGGAGATGGTGACAGGTGGTGAGTTATAAGTTATGAATTTCATAAATATATGTGGAAAAATTATGGGCCCAGACCGCGAATCGAACCCAGGTCCTCTGGGCCTGGCCTGCAGCTCGGGCCTGCTCTCGAGAGGGTCTTCCCCCCGTGCGGGGACACATACATGTCCGCTATGTCCGGAAGACCCTCTCGAGAGCAGGCCCTCGCTGCTCCTATGGTTGGCAGTCAGTGCCCTGGAAGCAGTGGGGGAAAGAGAGTGGCGCTTATATATGTGGAAGCATTGCGTTGCTTAGCCAGTGGGTTGCCCAGATAGCTCAGATGGCAGAGCACTGGAATGCTTTGCTTGGCTCGAGGACCTGTGTTTGACTCCTGGTCTGGGCCCGTAATTTTTCCACATATATTGATGATGTTCGTTCTGTCCTGCTCATTTCTAAGTTATGAGTTATGAGAAAATGATTTTAAAACCCCTCGTGAGGTGCATCGTGGTAAAAAACGTGATCCGATAAAGTTTTGATGTGATTACCCTTGGGAGCTCAGAGGAGTAGGGTCACAAACAAACAAACACTATCTCATTCGCTTTTATGTGGAATATAATGTCCCGTTTCCTTCAGTGCTTCGTGTCGCTCGCCCCACATTTAACCCAGTCACTCTATGCTGAATGCTTTTGATGGCAGCTCTGTCTTTGCTTCGATGTAGCAGTGAAAATACGACACAATAGTTGAGGTGAAGCCTCCCTAAATACCTGCACAGTATTAACACCACCACTTTCGATTTATAATTTATCCCCAGGTGAATACAACTTAAAACCCTGTTGGCTTTACCTGAAGCTACATTACCTGGCATTATGGTGTCTGCTTACACTCATATCATATCTACTTCCACCTCCAGATCATTCTCCTGTGGTGACATGCTGCAAGACTGTGTATTGCATTACATAGTCTGTATTTTCATTGTCATTACCTATTCCAGCACCTTACATTTCCTGATGTTGAACTGCATTTGTCAATCTTTTTCCCTATCCATGCAAGGATCTCGATTACCTGAATCTGATTAACCCCCCTCTCTGTTATCTGCCTTGCCTCCAAATGTTGTGTCACCTGAACACTTCGAAAGCCTACTCTTAAACCACTATCCACATCATTTATTTAAATTATAAATAGCGGTCCCAGTACTCATGCCTGGAGCATCCCAATAATTGCATCTTCCCGTTCAAAGCCACTCTTTGCTTCCTATCACGAAGCCAGTTTTAAATCAATTTCGCTCCTCCACCAGGCACTCGCTTGTTGTTGGCTTAGCGGTTCGGGTGGTGGCTTGGGATCCGAGAGTCCTGAGTTGGAGACCCGTTTTCCACTGAATTAACACCAGGGGGTTGACTCAGCCTGTCATCCTTCCGAGGTTGGCAAAATGAGCACCAGTATATTGGTAATAGGGGCACTGCATCAGCGGCATAGTTGCGCCCCTAACCAATGATGCAACCAGCAGCCAAAAAGGCAGCACACGATGGGAACCAGCCACTCCACAGGCCCTCACCGCAGCCAACGGCCTTCTATGTGGTATCTAATCAAGTGCCTTCTTAATGTCTAGACATAATCCATGCACTCCACTTCCCTCATCCACCCAATGAGAAACTGCTTCATCGAACTCCAAAAAATTTGCGAAGCAATACTTCCTTTTAGTCAATCCATGCTGACTGCCTTCACTAAGTCTAAATTTATATCAATGGTTCTTCATCTGATCCCGATTGGGACAGGCACAGGGATATTTGAGACGCAAGAAAATACAACTAATAAAAAGGGGGAGGATAGGGAATAAAAGGTGAAGATTGGAAAGCAATGGCAGAAATGTGTTTGATGGTTGGGAGGGAGGGATGGGGGTAGTCTACAAAGAACATTTTGTGTCAATATGTAGATGGACCCAGCCTGTCTCATTTGCACTCTGGTCCATTCCATCAGTACCGGCACGAAACAGTAAAACAAGAACATGAACTTACCCTTTGGACATCAGATGGGACTCTGGACAGGAAATCCAACACTTCGTTGTTATTGATCTGGTCAGGGTTACGAAGCTTTTTGGTGAACTTGTTGATCCCTGTTGGGGGCAACAACAGAAGGGTCGAGCTTGTGATTTTTATTCAGTGCTTTGTGCCTTGAGGTTCCGTGAGCCCAGCATGAGGCTTCTGAGTCCATTTTTTCTTTTATCAACACCCACAATAAGTTTGTCCACATAAATATAGGTAAAGAAACACCCCAAGGAAAAACACCAAAACTGGCAATCGAGGTTTCACACAGCAAGTGAATTTTGGGAAATTCTACCATCATTATACTTTTCTTTTCTTTTTTTTTTCATCAGAAACCAATTTTAAGTTACTAAAAGCACACAGCAAGTGTCAAAGCACATTGACAAACAACCATTATCACTTTTATCCATGCCAAGTTGCCTCCTCTTAAATGAAATCAATTATTCTGGTCCAAGGTTCCGTGTCCTCGGTCCCACGATGAATATGGCACGTGCAATCTTTTGACACCTTTCCATCCTTGGGGGAACTGGTGGAAATTAATCTGTACACTTGGCACAGCACATGTCTTTGCTTCTCACCCTGAAGCAATCGCCGAGCCAGCCAGCACATGGTACTACGAAACAGTGTATCCTATTGCTGACACCACTCCCATTTGTTTGTGTTGTTTTCACACCCAGACATCACTAGGGGCCTCTTGTCATGTCACTTCATCTCCCGACTGCAACGCAATTTCCTTTGGAATCGTGATGAGACGGGCCTCAGCAGTCACTTCAAAATGCTTCCTGCCAGCAATGCGGTCTCGCACGAGGGGGAATGCCTGTGACCCGCCACATGAATCAATCTGTGGCAATCGGGCACTGAGAATTAATCGAGCATACCCTGGGTAAACACGGCTAGCGGCTGAGCTTTGAAAGGCAGTCGTCGTCATACGGCATGCTTGGCCACTGCTGAAAGATCGTATTTTGTTTCACGTTATCGTCGTGAAGGGCTGGCAGGATAGCTTTGAGCGATGTGCACTCACCTTTGAGCTGTCTGGCCTGGGTTTGAGTTTCGACCCAGCTATAAACTGTCATCCGAGTGTTTCGCCTGCAAGCTGATAAATGCAACAATATTTTGAGATTTCTAAGTCTTCAACAATAAGTTTGAATCTGATCTTCTGGTTCACTTGATGGGACTGTCGGTCATTGTAGTTGCAGGAGCTTCAACCCTTTATGATGCACACTGATTGTACATATCATGCAATACACTATCTCGTTTTTGGCCCCATCTCTCAATGGTGAAGATTCACTTTAGGAATTAAGTAATTCTCGTATCCAGATCCGGATTTGGATCTTCACAAAAATCAAATCAATTCGTCCTTGCGACACACCCAACCTGTCCACCAAGTTTCATCCGAATCCGTGCACAACTTCTTGAGATATCGTGCTCTATATGGCCGCCCTGTGAGATCTACATAAATGTACCTCATATTTACTGTAACTATATTACAGTAAAACAATACACAAAAATCGCTCTTTATTCTCCCAAAAATGGAGCACAATAGCATGAGTACGACAAAATGATGGAAGCTATTCTGAATAAGCACTTCAAGATGTGCAAAAATACATTTCATTCGCCATCATTATGGTCCGGCATCCTCGCCGGTTATTACCTCCACCACCAAAGACGAACGGAGGTTATGTTTTTACCCCTGTCTGTTTGTCTGTCTGTCTGTCTGTCTGTCTGTCTCGCTTTACAGGTCACAATTTAAACCGATGTTCACAAAACTTCACCACATGGTAGAGTTTGTCAGAAGGAAGAAGCTTATTGTTTTTGAGATCAAAAGGTCAACAACTTAGGTGAGATTTCTAAAATCCTCAATTTTCATCCCATTAACTTGAAATTTGAAGAGGATTTATATTTCAGGTTACTGAATTCAAGTAGCCAATTATTTTTGAGGTCAACATGGACCAAAAGGTCAACATAGGCCAAAGGTCAACAACAAAGGTGATATTTCTAAAATCCTCAATTTTCATCCGATTGACTTGAAATTTGAAGAGGAGTTGCACATTTGGTCATTGAATTCAACCAGCAATTATTTTTGAGGTCAAATTTATTTCATGCATTTTGAAAGTATCGTGCTCTGCACGACGTCTTCGTCTTGTTTGTTTGTCTGTCTGTGAGCATGATATCTCAAAAAGTTATGGACGGATTCAAGCAAAACTTGGTGGACAGGATTTGAGGTGTGATAAGGAAAAATTGATGAGATTTTAGTAAGGATTCGAATCCGGATCCAGATCCGAGAATTTTTCAAGTGATTTTTCGCTATTTAGAGATCAGGCCAAAAACGATATGTAGCACGATATCTCAAAACGTTATTGACGTATTCGGACAAAACTTGGTGGATCGGTTGTGTCGGTAACAATAACAAGCCAATTCGATTTTGCTTAAGGTGCGGATGCAGATCCAGCCTATCAGTGGAATGAATATAAAACGTAAAACTGTTCAGCATTAAGGAGGTAATGTGCTCTCCCAAGTGTTGCTATAATTTACAGTAATGTATTTTGTTCCTTGATGGACGAGCAAGATAGCCTGGCACGGCAATGCACACTCGCCTCCAAACTGTTGAGCCTGCATTCAAATGTCGACCAAACGTTCAACTGTTATCCTGTTGTTTCACATGTAGGATGAGGTATAAACCTGTGCACTGTCTGTCGAAACGACATTAAGCCAGCGGACCCATCTGTCAGTACTGGTTGTTGATGGATGTGAAAGATCCCACCATGTCTTTTGCAAAGAGTCTGGAAACCTGAACAAATTACAAATTCCTGTCACCCTCAGTCTAACGTCAGGCCTGGCCAGCTGATTCGTGAAAAAACTTGCATCACAAACGTTCCCTGGCCAACCCTCCAAGAAAATATGAATAATTAAGGCTGCTAAAGTGGTAGTGTGAAGTAACTAAAGTGAAGTAACTAAAAACTAAAGTAATTAAACGAAAGTAGTGAAGTATTAGTCGAGTCTTTGTCCCTTGATAATAATTAACGCTTTATTTGTCGTTTTTAGCTCGCCTGTTCGAAGAACAGAGAGCAAAAGCGAGACCCCCGGCGTGAGCGTCAGCATGAAAATGTTAAAGTTTTTGGTGCAAGTTTTTTCCTTTCCAATGTTTTTATCTACCACACTATTTTTTACTGATTACAATATACAAATACATATATTGCTTTAAAATTATTTGGATCAGACTTCACTGCAATGCTTTATAAAAAATATTATTAGACTCGTCTTTTAAAAACGATAAATGTATAAACAGGCGAGCATTGGGTGGCTTTGACACCAACTCTCTGGTTTTCACTCTACTCATAAAACATTGAACGCAACATCAACAAAACATTATATAACATCAAAGAACATTGAATCAAGTGTTTTCTTTATTTTAAAACGAATAAGGCAGATACACTAGTCCATAGCAGATAAAATTGATCATTAACAAAAATATGTTATTAACCATACAAAAATTAAGTTACTGAAAATTAGCAATTAAACAACACTCGTAAATGTTCGGCCTATGATGGTTTTGGGAAGAGACAATGACCTACTGATAACCCTTTGTATACACTACATCGTGAGTATTCAAAACTGAAGGCCCCACAAACCTGTTTTGATGCCCAGACGGCCCAGGTCCGAATGGTCATATAGTGAAGTTCAGGTGTAAGCAACGTAAGAGTTTAAAAGGAAATCCTACCTGGGATTTCCTTTCAAAATGTGTGGAGATTACAAAATGGCTAAAAGCACAGCATGTTGTGCTTTCAACCATTTTCTGGTCAACCGTATTAAGAATGTGATGTGTCCCAATTCCATTCAATCTCTTGAATTCACTGCTCAGAGATTTTGATTTGGAATGGGGGTCGGATTATCTTTATTTTACACTTGTGTGGTGCCAACCCTCATGGCTGTATCTTTATCCATAAATTACTGTCTGTCATTGTGTTTTTCTTCGTTTATTTATCTCAACGACCTCCACTGTTCGAACCTGCATATATTATACATTGCTTCACCTCAGGTGACGTTTCCTTGGTAATCCATGAAACCTCCTGAAGCCTATTTCATGGGCTTAAAGAAGCTTGTGGATCACAAACAGCACATCACTTGAGGCTAAGTCTACTTTTCCTGTTTGGTTCTAAATCGTTGGAGTCGAGCTTAGTATGAATTGGTGGTGGGATGTGCCTTTTTTGAATAATGGTTAATCTCTGCCTTAATCTAACTATATAAAATCAGTGGGGAATGCTTGCACACTGCAAGCAACGACTCTGTTGCATCCTCTGTGCAGACATAATAAATATAAGGTTTATAAATTTGATGAAGTGTTTTGTGAAAGAGTTTCTATTCAAGAACACTAGGTCCCAATGATATGTAAGCCAAAAAACAAACTAAAAATATTGCATATTCATAATTAACTTAATCAAACTGATCAAAAAATGGCAAGTCATGTGACCCATAATGCAATATCAATAAAATATATAATATTTACATGTGCTACTTGTGGTGAATTAACGTGAATCAAGGGACATGACGCGGGATCACATGTTGTGCGTCTCGCGTATAAGGGGATGTCTCTCTGCGGCACGAGTGATTGTCCCCGGGGCATTGCTATTGACATCGGCTGTCCACTTGATGCTCGTTAACTGAAGGTGCTCATTGACTGGTGAGAATGGAGATTATATCGAACTCCGTGCTTACGCGGATTAGTCTGCAATGGTTAACTGCACATGTATACGTTTCTGCTTATGTACTCCTAGCTGAACCTGTATTTCCTGGTGTGTCCACAGAAGCGGCTCCAATCAAATGGAATAAAGCCTAAACTCTGAAGGTTCATCTCTCGCTCTCATTTCACTACTATTACTACGATTATTTTGTAATGAACAAATTGCTAATTATTAAAATTACTTAGTAACCGGCAATATGTAAAACATATCAACACTTATGCACATCATAGATCAGAGGCATACACATGGGAATCACTTGTAATTGCTTCCTTTCTTATATACTAGTACGTGCCCGTACGTGCGTGGCCTTACGTGGAAAAAAGAAACTTTCAAACCGCGAGCCAGAAACAACACAGGCCGTTCCTTCGCTCTCGCGTGCCCGTACGTGCGTGTCCTTACGTGGAAACCCCCCCCCCCCCAAAAAAAACTTTCAAACCGCGAGCGAAAAACAACACAGGCCGTTCCTTCGCTCTCGCATGCCCGTACGTGCGTGGCCGTACGTGCAAACCAAAAAAAAAAAAAACTTTCAAACTGCGAGCGAGAAACAGCCACACAGGCCGTTCCTTCGCTCCCGTGTCCCCATACATGCGTGCCCATACGTGCAACCCCCCCCCCCCACAAAAACACAACAAAAAAACTTTCAAACAAACACACAGGCCGTTCCTTCGCTCTCGTAAACGATGACTGGATTGGGCCATTGTGTTTATCTATAAATGCGCATAAGAAATCGAGAAATTATTAGAATACATTAAGTCATCACTATCCGGAAGTGGTCAGTGCCCGTACAGAATGTTCACATGCATGTCACGAATTATCGCTTGCATTGAAGTAACAACTGCTGTGATACTTACACACATGGAGTTAATTAAAATCCAAATTAAAATCAAGTTTACCTCCCTGTCTTTACTTGCCATGACATTCGCTGCCATTGACCATTGCCACTCCTACGCCACGGTAACTGAGGCACCGATCGATTGATCCCCATCACAACCGGCATGGCACGTGACGTCATCGTCGGCCGGCCGCGCACCGGCCTACGCAGCAACGTGTCCTTTCATTGGTTTGGTAAATAAATGGCCATAACTTGGGAAGCACTTGTCTGATTAATATCAAACCTTGAAAAGGCACATCCACAGGGCCCCAGCAATATACCTGGCAAGTTTCAATGAGATCAGACTAGTGGTTGTCGAGAAACAGCGGTCACACACACACACACACACACACACACACACACACACACACACACACACACACACACACACACACACACACACACACACACACACACACTGCTGAATTAAAGATAGATAAAGTCTGATCTTTGACTGTTTTAAAAGCGCAATGTGGTTGCATTCTGTAAACAGGTAAATAACTCAAGCGAATCAAGAATTCGTGATGAGAAGGAGCTCTTTCTTGAAGAGTTGAAAACTATAGTAATTTTAATGTAACTACAGCGAAATTTATGAAATAAGATGCGGAAGAGGCTCATGATAGCATTGCCGAGCAAGCAGTTCGAGTGTAAGCTCCATTATCTTGGGTCACATGACCTGCAGTGAGCAGACCGAGTCTGCACCGGCCTACTTTTATTTAAGGATATCTTCGTTTACGGAAATTTTCCGATGGTTTTGTGATTTATTTTCTGGGACATTGGCTCCGAGTTGCATTAGCATGCCAAATTTCAGCTTCCTATCCCACCGAGAAGGTACTAAACATTTATATCAGTGAGTGACTCAGTGGTGAGAAACAACTTTATACGAGTATATTAGAAGAAGAGAAGATATACACAACCAGACAAATGTCTGTTTCTCAAAGAAAAGCGAACCTATTGCACACATTAAATCACTGCGGAAGGATTAAGTAAAACATTCGACAAAGTAAAGGCGATGACCGAAGCACCAAAACCTAAAGATGTCCCACAACTTCGCTCCTTTCTCAGGTTGGTAAATTATTATCATCATTTCCTTCCAAATTTGTCAACACTTCTCCATCCATTGCACCAGCTACGACAGAAATGACACACATGGAATTGGACAAAGGCTTGCGAGAAGGCATTTACAGAGGGGAAAACATTGATCGCTTCTCATGTAGTACTGAGGCATCTTGATCCAAACAGACCTCAACGACTTGCCAGTGATGCTTCACGATATGGTCTCGGGAGTGTACTCTCTCATGTAATGGAAGATGGTGAGGAACGACCAATGAATTGGTCTTTGCCTTTGCGTCCAGGTCATTAACCTCATCAGAGAAAAAATACTCGCAGATAGATAAGGAGGCATTGGCTCTTATCTGGGGAGGAAAAACATTTCACCATTATGTTTTTGGCAAGACGTTTACCCCAGTCACGGACCACAAACCCCTGCTATCCATCCTCTACCTGCATAAAAGCATACCAGTGATGATAGCCGGTCTGCAATGATATGCATTGTTTTGAGCTGGACATGACTATAACATTGAACACAAGAGTACGACTGATCACGGTCATGCAGATGCCCTGTCACGGGTTCCACTTGAGATCATCCAGCCATCTGCAGAGGAGGATATTGATGCCGTTGATATGTTTCACATGTCACAGATTGAATTACTTACAGTCACAAGTGATGTGATCAGACGGGAAATGCAACGTGACATGGAGTTGTCTCGAGTGTTGGAGTCTGTCACTTATGGTTGGTCTCCAGAAGCGAAACAGATTCAACCTTACGACAACCGGAAGGATGAACTGTCAGCCCATTGTGGCTGTCTGTTGTGGGGCACATGCATAATTGTACCCCAATCATTGCACATCGTGTGCTGGGACAGCTCCATGAAGGACACATTAGGGTAGTAAAGATGAAGGCATTAGCACGGACCTACGTATGGTGGCAAAGCTATTTCTTGGCAGACCACTGCGAACTGGATTGGATTCGGTTAAACGTGATATCAGAAAAAGGGTCAATGATAGACATTTTCAACAGGCCCTTGTTGGAGGTAAAGGCAACATGCGTGAATTTCTGGTAGGACAGCCTGTTCTTGTGCGTGACTACCGTCAGGACCACAAGTGGCTAACTGGTGCTGTCAGGTCGAGACGGCATCCCTTAAATGATGATGTTGCAGTTGGACCCTACATTTGGAAACGGCATGTGGACCAAATGTGGGATATCGTGCTGAGCTGTGAAGTTCAACCTTTCCAATCAGCAGACACTCCTGTAAGAATGGAGTGAAATGGATTGGGGTCAACTGAGTGGATACCTGCACCAGCGGAAGCGGTTCCTGCTGAGACCGATGCTGTATCGGCATCAACAGATGCTGCATCTCAACCAACCGAGATAGCTCTGGGGACAAGGCAGTATCCGCAGAGACACCATAAGGTCCCAGAGAGATTGGATCTGTGAAGTGATTCAGTTATGGGGCAGAATAATCCCCTCAAAATCTCGAGCCAGGGTATGTTTCACCCCATACTCAATACACTCGATGGTACATTTCAGTTACCTGCTGGAGGTGTTGAATTGCAGTGTTCTATTGTTGTGATGCTCTTGTAATGTCTTTGATTATGTATTTTCTCAGGTTCACCAAATGAGTAAAATGTTCATTTATTGTCGTGTGGGTTGACTTGTTGGTGTGGGATTAGACCTAGAAGGGAGGAATTATGTGGTATATTTACAGCCTTGCATATTGATATGCAGTGTGGAATAAAGTAGTTCCTGGCCCACCATTGTCACCGAAACGGCATGTGGCACCGAAACGAAATGGCATATCAGAAATGACATCTCACACACTCCTCTTCCTCCTGCTCCAATCACACCGAACAAGACGGTTCCTGACGTGCCTTTCAAGATTTCGTCGAGCTCCAATTAATCCTATTGCATACGTAATACCCACGACAAATACACGGACACAGCAACTTAAAATAAATGGATTTAATGAAAATAGACAAATATTTAAAAAGGACAATAATCAGAATATGATAATACGTGAAATAAACTAGTCTAAGTCGAGGCGCCTCTACACACAGACTTAAATACAGACAAGGGGAAATTAAATAAAAGAAAATCCTTCCATTATTCTGGCACTTAGCTGGGTCCAGAGATGGTCTTTGTGGAACTTGGAATCAAGGCGCTTCGTCCTGCACATGTTGATGCGCGCAAAATGGCGCCGAGCCGCTCTCTTACAGTGGGAACACATGCCAGGCAATTTGTGAGCGATATTCAACACCAAGGCTCAGAGGCCCCATGCAGCTTCTTCTTCGATTGTGCGTGCCGATACATGGCACTCTACAGAATAGCGCCACTCCCTTCGGTGACATACATGAGGCATCGGGGCCCATCTCACACGACCAAACCAAGAGTCAATGTCCAGCGTCTCGCTCCACCGTCCAAGCCAAATCGCCTCAGCACGAATACAAGAATTATGCAGTCTTCTTCATGCGTCAAAGGAAAGCCAGCCGTAATGCCCTGTTCTTATAGGCCATCTCCTAACTACGTTCTCTCTCGACCATGCGCGTCCTTCACTCCGTACTCGTATGTTCCTTCTCTGAACTCTCCCAACTGAACCAACAAAGCTACCGACCTCCTCGCTCCTGATCTCTTCCTGACATCACCGAACAACCGTTTCCTCTCACTCACATGACATCTCACACACTCCTCTTCGTCCTCCTCCAATCACACCGAACAACCGTCCCACTTCCGGGGCGTGGCTTGCTCGCACAAAAACCGGGAAGGTGGGGCTGCTGCCTGCTCGGCACATTGGCTCGCTTGTAAATGCAAAAATGTAGCAATGGTTTACAGGGGCGCAATCGCATACTGGGGGAACTTATTCTTAATCAGTATCTAATTAACACCGCACCACCCCCCCCCCCCCCCCCGTGTGGTGACACAACACTTAAGCTAACAGTTTCCCTACTTAATTACATCAAGATGTCTCCTACACATCCACGGACCAAACAACTATATTCAATCCCAACTTTCCTATTAAATTCCTCCATCTATCCCCACAACGGCAACAATACGTTTCAGAACATTTACCTTCACAGCTTCCCCATACCAACACTATGCATACGACACTTTTGAAATGAGGTAATCTGCCCCAAAATGCTCGGCGCACTGCTCACCTGCTCGTACTGCAAACTCCTGACCATGTGGGTCGGCGCAAGGCCAGAGTGGAGGGACATGTGTTACACAATGTATGTTACATGAACTCCCAGCCATCTACAAGGCCTTCATCCGCAGCTTGATGGAGTACTGTAGTACTGTTCTCCCTTCTGGAATGACTCCCCCTGCCTCACATAGGTGGCTTCGTTATGATGTCATCATTGCATATGTAGAATGCTACATCTGATCAGTATGAACATTTTTGAGGGTCATCAAGTGATAAAATGGTCTACAAAAAAAAATAAATGATGACATCACGGTCATGTGATTCGGCATCCTTTTTTTTTCGTTAAAACTTCAAAAAATCTTCTCCGAAATGGATGAACAGATCGAGGTAAAACTTCACACGTATGACCGCCTTTCCATGAGGAACAAAAGGTTCTCACAAATGATGTCATTGTCACATGGATTGGCTGGCATATTGGATTTACCCTAAAACCTATATTAAAAAAAATCTTCTCCAGAACGGCTGGACGGATCGAGGGGAAACTTCACACAAATGTTCCACAAGCCTTGGGGATCCCAGGATATTCACGAATAATTCATGTCACATGGTCTGGCAGCCATATTGGATTGGGCAAAAAAAAAAAAATTCAACTTTTTCTCTTGAACCGTTAAATAAATCAATGTGAAACTTCATGATTATGATTTAGTATTGATGGGGAATTTATGTTTTAAATTTCAATCTGATCAGATGAATGGTCTGGCAGCCAGAATTTTTTTTTTTTATCTGGGTTATTTTTTATTTATTTTTATTTATTTCAATAAGGCTCACTTGGCTGTGCCTGGATGGGTTTGAGGTTAGAGGAGTAACAGCTGAAATGCAATTCCTGTCCCAGGTTCCTCCTGATGACTTCATCTTTGCTTTGTGCTTGTTTGGGTTCCTTCTGATTATTCCAAGGCAGGACAGTACCAATTTGGTCTTCCATTTGATTTTAATTTTATTTATTTTAATCCCATTATAAATTCTGTTGAATAATAATAAACAGCATGGGTCAGGTTCAAGCGTCCAATCAAAGCGAGGTTGCATCAATGCAGGACGTCTTGGTTGCCAGTCATCATTGCCAGCAGTTATAAAGTTGCAGTTCTAGTTATATCTCTTATTAATTATGTAACACACCAGTACACAAATGCCACACAAAACTACACAAACATCACACAAAACAAGTCCTGGTGAGGGTCTGCAATCTCTGATTGCTCTTTTTCTTGTTGGTCAGTGGATTGGCGACAGGAGGATCTGTCAGTATACCATGAGTACATGACCCCGAAGGTGACAATTCTGACAACTCCTCAACAAAAATGCCTCAGCCTCCACCTCCCAACTCCATCCCATCTTTGTCCCATCGCCCCCACCAACCCCAAAGCCTGAACCTCGCCCTTCCACTGTTGTCCCATCTTTACTCTCACCCTCCTCCCACTTATAAAATAAAACGGCATTCCCACGTCGAAATAGTGGGATATGTAACACTTTCTGCTCCCCCATCATGCTATCAGTGATTTCACAGAAACCCTCATAATTTTAAGAGAAAATTAATAGTCGGAAATAACAGCAAACTTGCGTAACCTCCGCAATAAAAGTGCTGTTTGAGACAAAGAATGGTTTTAACAAGCTCAAATGAGCTAAGATCCACGTCCTCTTAATGATGACGTCATAAAAACGAATATGACGTCATTGTGATGTATCAGGTTTGCGATAAATTATCTCTGCTAATGCCCTGTTCGATTCCCGCAAACAGAATTCAAAAAGCTTGCCTAGTTTCGGAGATAATTTTTTAGATGATTTCCATTAGCGGAGATATTTTGACATCATAACTTTTTTTCTAGGAGGAATTTTCAAAATCGGAGATGGTTACTGTCTGCGCAGGGTATTTTTACATATATATGCCAAGTTTCAGGAAGTTTCGATGAAAACTGTAGGCTGTAAAACAAAAAAGTCCACAAGAAGAAGATGAAGAACAACAGCGTGAGTAAGACTTAGAGATCCTCCACGAGGATCAAAAAGTAAATGCGAAAGGGTAATTCGGAAGGGTA
>NC_140963.1:98217180-98342180 GCF_056783735.1 Eptatretus burgeri
AATATTACTAAATTATGTAGAATAAATAATTTGTTCTGTGTCAAATCAACACAAGTGTTAGCAATGCACAGAACATAATGTGCCACCTGAAAGTCACGAGTAAAGAGTATGTGACAACTCATTTCAAGAAAATTTTTAATTCGTCCAACCTACGCACTTTCTTTACCTGAACCATCAACAAACATCAAGGAGAATCAGCAGCAATTCAAACATCAGCTGCAAAGGGTCATGGATATTCACGTCACCAGCACCAGAACTTGGGCACCAACTGAGTACAGTTTTTGCAAGATTTTGACTGCCCTCCTCCCTGCAATCTTTCAGGTCTGTGGCTTTTTCAGGCCAACTATTCTACTATTCATACTCACCTACTATTCATGGACACCCTTGGACCTTTAACGTCCACCAACTAATGCTGGCTGACGGAAAACCTATTTTTAACATCTATCCGAGAGACGGCATACCCAATGATATGTCATCCATCCTGCGAAACACCAGGACGACAGTTTATAGTGGGACAGAGATTAGAATCCAGGCGAGACAGCTCAAAGGCGAGCGTGAATTCCGATATATAGGGTGTCCCAAAAAATATACAACTTTTAAAATGCTTCGTTTGATCCTAAAAAAGCAGTAATTTTGTCACTAATGCTTCATTTCTTGTTGCTGAGACCCTGAAGTTTATTTTGTTATCAAGCAAGCGCCAGAAAAATGCCAAGACTGACCGTACAACAACGGACGAAAATTGTTGAACTTTGGCACCAGACGAAAATTGTTGAACTTTGGCACCAGACGAAAAGTGTCATACAGGTGCAACGGTCTTTACTCGAGACATTTCAGTATCCACTTGCACCATGCACCAAACTTACGGACAATACAGTGCACCATTGCAAAGTTTACCAATGTGGGAACCACCTCTGACCTTCACAAGGGTCTGGGATAATTTGTTAGTACTTCTTTGAAGATGACCAGGGACGCACTTGCACGATAAGCCAGAGGAACTATCGTGAAATGATTCAGGAATTCTATCTGCCTGAGCTACGTACTCAGGTCCGTAGGAGAAACAACCTGATCCAGATGAGAACCCAGTGGTTCCAGCAGGATGGGGCACTGTCCCATACAGCCAGTGAAATAAGGCGTTTTCTCATCCAACATTTTGAGGGCTGCTTTATCTCCCTCTATGAAGATGTTGAGTGGCCACCGTATTCCCCTGACCTTACTCCTCCAGACTTCTTCGTGTGGGGGTATCTCAAGGACAGGATCTATGGAAACCTGAGGCCTCAGACTCTTGATCAGCTGAAGGAAAACATCCACCGAGAAATCCAGAACATTCCTCAGGAAACGTTTCCCAAAGTGATGGAGAACATGACAACGCGTTTGCAGGCAGTGATCGGACAACGTGGAGCCTACGTCGAACATGTGGTCTAAAATAAAACGATGATTCTATACCAAAATTTAAATTTTGGTGGCAATTTTGGCATTGGTAAAATAAACTTCAACCTTTCAGCTTTCTATCCAGCCATATATCTTTTTTTTAAATATATGTTTTGACCATCCTCTTTGCAGATGAAAAGTTGTATAGTTTTTTGGGACACCCTGTATAGGCTAATCTGCGTGCCGGAATTGCACACTTTCTTGCTACAACCAAAGGAAGTTCACCAAACAGTCTGGCCAGCATGCTTCAGTGAAATTTGTGAAGCAGTATGAATTGACGGCCGAGTTTTGTTCATCAGTGTGACTCCCCCCAACCCTGTCATTTTATCTATTTACAGCACATATAAATGTGTATTACATAAGTCATTGAATTATTTCACTTAATCTATGTTCAAATTTTGGTGCAATTTGATATTGGTAGGGTGAAGGTCCCTTCGACGAGTACAGAAGAGAAGTTTCACTCACTAGTTTATGAATAACACTTTCATTTGTTTCTCTTTGTTGGTGCGATATCTTGAGAACACTTAAGCCATGAAAAGTTGAAGTGTTGTACATTTTTGCATCCTATTCCCACACAGAAATGAATCCATGTTGGGCACTTCCTGTTCCTAAGATCCTGAGTTCAAATCCCACTCGGCTGTTGAATTAATACCAGGTGGGGTTGACTCTGCCTGTCATCGTTCCAAGGTCGGCAAAATGAATGCGAGCATGCTGGTATCCTGTGTCTTTGTGGTGACCCGTCCAGGATTGTGTCCAATAGCCAGAGACTCTTAGGCAGCACCAACGCTCTGGCACAGAGTATGGTCCCAATGGATGGACTTCAAATGTGAATGATGTCATAAATGAAGCGACGTCACAAACTGATCTGCGGCACGCGATTTCAAGAATGCAGGATCGTGTTTTGTTCCACATTTTCAAGAGGACATTAAAATTGAGATTTTTGAAGAACGTTGTCATTTGTAAATTGTACAATTAATTACAAAGGTGGAAGAAAAAAAAACAACAAGAAAGCACAAAACCAGAATCAGGGTTTCAGCTTTCCCACTGTATCCCCGACAAAAAGAATTCCATGAAACCCGAAATTTGGGAAACACCTTCAATGTGGTGCTTGGAATAAGTAATTATTTATTCTGCACCGGTGAAGTTACAAATTGTGACAACAAACTACGACTACAATTACTTTAGTGGACCCAATTATTCTCACCTTCTTATGGGGTTGGCCGGCAAATATTTTTGGTCCAATTACTATCACAAACTCAAGAAATGGCGGCCCAGGCCTAACATTCGACACCAAGCTGATTTTGGGTAGGTATTTGTAAAATGTTCAGGGTATTCGTGATAACATGCCAACTCTTTGCGAAAGACACTGTGGGATCTTTAACATCCACCAAGTAATGCTTGTAGACGGAACATCAAGCTTAACGTCCATCCGAAGGACGTCACACTTTGTGATACAATTACACCCTGCCAGTGAAGCACCAATCCGGTCTGGAATCAAACCCAGGTTAGACAGCCCTAACTCCACGCCATCCTGTCTGATACAATCACATCATCAACAAAGTGATATTTGAAATTACTGTATGTTCCAATCGTGGGACTTCCATGCTGTAGAAAGACCTTCACGGCAAAGAGTCGGAAATAAGCGATTCGTCATCTTTGACAGCACGTCTTAAATGATGTCAGCATTGAAGCGATACCTTAAATTGCTATGTTTTAATGAAATTAAAAAAAAAATGCAATCTAATACAAAATTCAAAAAGTTTACGCAGATTCACCAAGTGAGGTCAGCAATAACTAAACGTTGGTGCAATCTTCTCACAACGGCGTGCCGAACGGAGCAGGTTCACGTGTTCAGGAGAATTCTCACTCGTCAATCTATGACTGATGCTTTCATTTAAAAATTAAGTGTTTTTTTTTTTTTTGGAAGATTATGTTTAATGATACATATCATTTAGTCCATCTTTCAAGGCCAAAAAGATTAGCTCTGCCCGAGGGGTTTTAATCTGCAGAGCATCAATGACTTTCTCACTCCCTTTTGCATCCATCCACTGACATCAATTTCCTCCATGGCAAACAGAACTAAAGAAGAATCCAATGAGATTATGTTTAATTTTATTAGAATCTATATTTCCTTCCATTGGTGGAGCCTTGGCGTCGTTCTTTCACGATCAGCCAGTTTCTCTGTGGAGGTTTGCTTCGCGTTTATTCAATGGAACGTTCATTCAGCAGGCGGCCACATTCAAATTCAATAGAAAAGGCAGGCCGGTGTCCATGTGGGATGGCGACAGGAAGCTCAGTCATCTGAAATATAAAGAGAGTGTCATGTGAAGACCATGACATGGCCTCTAAAGATGCCAAAGGGTGGTGATTCATTCGCCCAATGAATGATTGAGACAGCACCGACACGTACTGCTAATCCAAGTAGATGTCGAGTGACTTTCTGAGAGGTTGTTGCCTTTGGGGTAATACAAGGAGAGATCTCTTTCAAGATTGGTGAATTTAGCTTGATGAAGACTGCTATCTTCCATCTCATTGACCATCCCATTGATTGATCAATCTAGTTTGACCATTCATCAATCCAGTTCTAAATTTATAATCCCTTTGATAACCTGCCTACTCGTCATGGAAGACACCGTGGGATCTTTAAAGTCCACAGTCTAATGCTTGCAGACGGGCCATCCCATTTAACGCACACCTGAGGGACGAACAACCAACATATTGCTCTGTCTTTTCAAAATTAAACTCTTGATCAAATTTGAAGGCCTTGTCCTGCCCGTGGTTTATGCACAATCGTGAGATCACTCTTGAAAGAAAAAAAAATGCACAAGGAAATAAAATCAAAACAAAAGACTTCAAATATCATCTTAAAAAGCATTACACATGGGAGATAAAATAAATGTGAGAAGTCACAGATCCTGTAACACTATCACAGCTACCCACAGCAGAACATGTGCGAATAGCTGTGCGCACACTGTCATTCTCACTCACTTCTTGACGCGTTCTCCAAGTGAAGCCAGCTGGCCCAGCATGTTCTGCACACTGATACACACCTCTTGCATGGCATGAAGCTTGTCTATTAGTCCTTTTCTCTCTGAGTCCTGAACAAAACAATAATATAAATAACTCTCTTGGAAGAAACAAAGCTAAACAATAGATTTCAAGGTCCATTGTGTGTGTGTGTGTGTGTGTGTGTGTGTGTGTGTGTGTGTGTGTGTGTGTGTGTGTGTGTGTGTGTGTGTGTGTGTGTGTGTGTGTGTGTGTGTGTGTGTGTGTGTGTGCATGTTCGATTGCTCATGCCATTACGTGCAAAGCGAACACAGATTCCAAACGCCTGCCCATTAACCAAGAACCCCCAAACGCGTTGTTAAGACGGCACTGCCATCTAGAGGACAAAGTACACTTTCTGTCAAGAGAAAAGGTCCAAACAATCATTTATCTGACAGCAATTTCACACTTTAGATATCGGTTACGTGTCAGAACATGCAAAACTAATTTCCATGTCGGAGGGAGGCAAGGGGGGAACCAAATGTTTCACTCGGTGGATAAGTGCTGAGCATGCAGTTAAAAAAAAAAAAACGGAATACAGCGAAATGACATGAAAGTTAAAGACTCATCTAAAAATCTGATATCAGAGGTCCAGTTACTTTTTTCATTTTAAATGCAACTGTTTGACATTCCCAGATAAGTACATAGCTCATGATTCTGGAAACCGAGGTGCAAATCCCATCGAATATAGAGGATAAATCCTAAGGTGATGCAAGTCCAAAACTAGAAGGGCACTTGGTAGTGTGTATAACTCCACCAGGCTGATTAGTTTACGTTTTGTATCTCACTGATAGGCCAGATCTGGATTCGGACCTGAACTAAAATGTAATCAGCTTGTTCTTGTCACCTCACTCACCCACCAAGTTTCGTCCAAATCCGTCCATAATTTTTTGAAATATCGTGCTATATATATCGTTTTAGCCCGATCACTCAATGGTGTAGAATCAGTTTAAAAAATTCTCGGAGCTGGATTTGGATTTGGATCTTCTCCAAAATCGAAACAATTCTTCCTCGTTACATACTCAAGCTCTCCACAAAATTTCGTCCAAGTCTGTCAATGGCTTTTTGAGACGTTTTGTTCACAAACACACAAGGGTGAAAACATAACCGACATCCTCCTCCGGTGATGGAGATAGAGTGAATGGGAAAAGCTTTCCCAAAAACTTGAGGGATTTGAACGCAACTTTTGGCACGATCCAATCAAAATAATTTATTTGTCTGTGTATATTGCATCACTTTTGAAAAGTTTGCATTAGTTTACTGGTGATAAAATGGCCCACCTGGGTGATGTGGCCATCATTGCTTGGCAGGATGTGTGCGCACAATTCACATCATTCCGTACATAATAATATTCTGTTGTTTACAATAAGAGATGAAATCAAAAATTCAAAATATTGAAATACCTTTGCACACTTACTCAACCTGGTACTTCATCGAAAGTTCGAACACTTTCATTGAATCAGAACTTTCTCACCATATACATGGTGAGAACTCCATCTGGTGTTTCCACTATACAAACAATTATTTCCTCCATCCATAGCGGTTGCCTTTCGACGATCAAACATGAACTCTCTTGTTCTTAATATCAAAAGCTTTCCAAAAACATATCATTTGAATGCTAATTTTATTGAATATCAATAAAACACAAGCAAGACAAAAATCATGTGTTACCGTATGATTGTGTGCTGTGTCGTAGACAATGGCAGTGACAGACTCAATCAGCACACATTGTTTTACCGCCTGCTGTTTTGTTCCCATTGGTGCTTTAAACCCCGTATTACACGTATGGCTCAGGCTGCAAAGAGCTGTTCCCAGAAGTCCAATTTGTTGGAGAGCTGAAGAAGCTGAACCTTTTGGCTAACAATGTGCTTGAGATAGGTATAGCTTTATTGAAAAGATGTCGAAACGTTGTTCTTCAACTGACAAATGTTACAGCTTTTTCACCATCCACCCATGCCTGCATGCCAAAAGTCCTGCAGCATTGTCCTTGCCCACACCACCCCCCCACACACACACCCTCCTCCTCTTTTCATATTATCTCTTCCATTCCAACCTTCTTCTCCTATATATATATATATTTTTTTTTTTAATGCAATCTCCCATACACTTTCACATTCCTTCTCCTTAGACTCAATAACATGGAGATGGCCACAAATGATCAGACCATCCATATCCTTCCTTTATCACCAAACCTTCTCTGATCTTATCACACATATTCCATGCTTATGAGTACGGTATAGCTATTAAACTGATGATCTTCACTCGCATTTTCCTCCCTGTGACCCAAACGCCATTTAAGAACATTAAATCAAGCCATTGTGGAGCAAACGCGAGTATTTTCTAATCTGGTGAAACATTCGTGAACGACTTTCTTAATATATTTTTGGGGGTTTTTGACTGTGAAAGACTGATTATTCCAATGTTACATCTGGAAAATCATCCACTTGATTTTTGTTTCAATTAATTGCATCATTAATAATTATCAAAGTATCGTAACACGGGCCATCGACTCTAAAAATTGTTCTGTTCATTCAAGCTACTGTCTGATAGACTTACAAATAACATATCGAGGATTGCGAATTACAGTAAAATACAGACACTCGTTGGTATTATGGTTAGAGCGTCCGCCCCTAGTCTGGTCGGTCAGTGATTTGAGTCTGACATTTAAGATAGTAGGTGCTCCTTCCTCAGTTGATGCTCAGAATTGATAGGATAGAGCAGGGATAAACCCTGTGGGTTGGCATTCCAAGTGGGCGAGTTGGGCGGATGGTGTATTGGTGGGAGGGAGTGATTACTCCACGATAATTGCCTCACTGACTGTGGAGTGACATCGTGACATGTCGTTGTTGGCACCCAGAGTGCCCCAGGAAATTACATCACTTCCCTTCAGATAACAAGCCGTTTGTCTGATATTTCAAAAGATGTCCCCATGTTATCTTGTGGTTGTCTGCATGTATGTGTGTATGTATATGATTTGTGTGACAGCTTTTCCCTGAGCCTTAGACCCCTCAAAAAAACATACAATTGGTTATATTAGACAATATAATGGTGCTTGGCAATAGTTGACAATTTTTATATGGAACAACAGAAAATATTCTGAAATTTTTTATCGAGATTCAAAGACCTTATTAACCTCCGCCATCTTTGAAGATGGATGGAGGTTACTGTTTTCACCCCTTTCTGTTTGTTTGTTTGTTTGTTTGTTTGTGAACAGTATTCCAGAAAAACTCCGCGACGAATTTCGACGAAACTTGGTGGGGGGGTTAGGTATGGTCCAAGGATCATGCCATTAAATTTTGCACTTGGTCCCCCCCCCCAAAAAAAAATTGTTAGAGAAAATTTTTTTTTTTGCATTTCTACATGTTTCAAGTGATTTCCAACCCCCCCCCCCCAAAAAAAAATAGAGGAAATTTTTTTTTTGCATTTCTACATGTTTTAAGTGATTTCCAACCTCTCTCCCCAAAAAAATTGTTACCCCCCCAAAAAAAAATTGTTAGAGAAATTTTTTTGCATTTCTACGTTTTGATTTCCAACCCCCCCCCCGCAAAAAAAAATTGTTACCCCCCAAAAAAAATTGTTAGAATTTTTTTTTTTGCATTTCTACATATTTTAAGTGATTTCCAACCCCCCAAAAAAATTGTTTGAGAAAAAAATCTTTTTTTTGCATTTTTACATGTTTTCAGTGATTTCCAACCCCCCCCCCAAAAAAAAATTCCCCCCCCCAAAAGAATTTTTTTGCATTTCTACATGTTTTATGTGATTTCCAACCCCCCCCCACCAAAAAAATTGTTAGAGAAAAAAAAAATTTGCAACTTTTTTTCAACAAAATTTCGATTTTTTTTTTTTGCATTTTTACATGTTTTAAGTGATTTCCAGCCCCCCCCCCCAAAAAAAATGTTGGAGAAAAGAACTATAACTCTCAGCACTGTTGACATCATATTTAATGAATAAGATATAAGGTTCACTTGAGTGATCCAGCAGTATTGGCGGCGGAGGTTTTGCACTCTCCCGAGTGCTCCCCCTCTAGTTTTTGTTCTGCACAGATCGAGAGCGAGAGAATGAGTGCAAACTACTTCAGCATGCAAGGTGATACAAACTTACTGAGTGTGACTCACAAAGGAAAACAAACTCATGTGTAGGACTCGGTGCATGATGAAGAAGATGAAGAAGAAAAAGTTGAAAAAAAAAAATCGAAGAAAGCCCCGCGTTTCAACCAAAATCCTGAAAGCGTTGTTGAGACAGCAATACAGATTGTGCCCCCATTTTGCATTTAACGTTGCTACAGTGAAAGACCTACATTATCCCAGCTGAGCTAATTAGCACTTGTTTACAGGCAGAACCAAGAGGGATAAATAGCAAAAGTGCTCAATTTTCACATCTGCTGCATCAGTGAAACCAATTATGGTACAAATCCTCCCATAAATACAGGCAGGCACCCTGCCACCATTTCTGTATGGGGACATTGGCAGCAAGCAACAACAATTAAAAGTTAACAAACACTATTAAACGTTAAAGAAACATAATTATCTCAAACATCATAGACTCCTTTAGTGCTGTTTCTCAGCTTAAATGATAACATACAGAAAGCACAGTCTCTTTTATTACCCTCCAACTGGTTAAAATACGAAAAGTTTCCTTTACTAATTATGTTATTTTCCTTTTGTCTGTATTCTTCTCATTGCCAAGATCTCAGCTTAAGAACAGAAGAGAAAAAGGAGACAAAGAGAGAGAGAGAGAGAGAGAGAGAGAGAGAGAGAGAGAGAGAGAGAGAGAGAGAGAGAGAGAGAGAGAGAGAGAGAGAGAGAGGGATCGAGAGAGGGATCGAGAGAGGGATCGAGAGAGGGATCGAGAGCAAGAGAAAGAGAAAGACAGACAGAGAGAGACAGAGAAACAGAGACAGAGAGAGAGAGACAGACAGACAGACAGAGAGAGAGAGAGAGAGAGAGAGAGAGAGAGAGAGAGACAGAGAGAGACAGACAGACAGACAGACAGACAGAGAGAGAGAGAGTGAGAGAGACAGGGACAGGGACAGAGACAGAGACAGAGACACATGAAATACAAGCAGCTGAGAGTCTCGGTCCCCCACCTTTTGGGGGTTATGGGAAATAGATCTGTGTAATATCAATGCTACATATTGAATGGTTAAAATCTTGAACGTTTTTTGAAATATCGCATACATAAGCCAAGTTACTGAGTGAGATGTTTGCCATGGCAACATAATTCAGCCAATCACTGATGCGATCTAATCAGATTGAGATAATGTCATGAGGAATAGATATCTGCAATGTGAAAGCGAAATGTTCAACATTTTTTGAAATATCACGTACACAAAAGTACATGGACGGATGATCGGTCAGTCAGTCGGTGGATTGGTCGGCTCATTTTAATGTCCCCCATCTCCGACCTTGTCGGAGGGGTGGGGGACAATAAGCAACAGGGAAAGGTATATTAATTAAGACAAAGAAAGAAAAAAAAAAAGTTCACCTCACAGTGATCTGTTTACTTCAAAAACAGAGATTGCAGTCTTTGTCGAGTCCTACTGGATTATTACTTCTTTTAATGGCCTCAATTATTTCCACCTTCTTGTGGGGTTGGCTGGGGACATTCTTCCCAAGTCTTCCATGAACTGACTGGTCAGACCTGATGTTTGACTGAAGGTGTCGTGAATTTAGAATCTCTTTCCAGGGTGCCGTTGATAACTCGCCTACTCTTCCTGAACGACACCGTGGGATCTTTAACGTCCACCATCTAATGCTAGCAGACGGGGCACCCAGTTTAATGCACACCTGAGGGACGGAGCACTTTGTGATGCCACGCTCTGCACGCGAAGCACCAACCGGACAATTTGGAGTCAATTCAGGAATCAGACTCAGGCAGAACAGCCAAAGAAGAATAAGTGAGCCATCTCCGCATTATCCTGTCTGACAGTTGTAGCATTTCAAAATGCATAATAATCCTCAAATTAACCCCAAATCTGGACTTCAAATTGTTCCCAAGTGCATTTAAATCGAGTTGCACAATAATTCGCACGGGACGTTGAAAATGTTCTCAGAATGACATTGCATGTAGTTCAACAAATACCGACGGGTTTTAAAATTATTTTTTAACACCTGAGTAAGAAAAATATTTCTTTACTAACTGCATATATGAAGCTATATATTGTGTCGAAAAACTTCAAAACAATGTTTGTGTTTCATGGGCTGCGTCTCATTCCGAGAACTTCTCAACGCCCCCTTCATATATCGTGCAATTTCAAACACCTTAGTGGCTTTTTAAGGAAAAATTCATGTTTTTGAAAGATATATGTGATCCAACCTTGTCATCCTTTTCATCATCTTCTTCTTCGTCCTCCATCATAACACAGTCAACCTCCTAATAAAGACAAAGCAAACATTTTCTATTGTTCTGGACAAAGACCATCCCTTTTCTTCAAAACACCATAGCGGACTCTTTCGACAATGAAAAGAATTGTTGTCTCAATAATAGGTTGAAATAACCAACAATCAACGTACTGTATTATTTAACACCGGTGTTCCGTCCTTTCAGATTAAAATGAATCAATTGAGAAAATAAAGATCAATAAATCAATGTTCCTTGAGGCCCACGTTCAGGGCTAAGGTTAGTGTCGGGCTAATATGGCCGTGTCCTTGCCAATTCCTGAACACACCGGGCGAGCACCTGTATCCCCTGGGGCTACAGGGGTTAATTACGTGAGTTAAAAACGACAGGTGGGCCGTACAACAGGAAAACCTCCGTCCTTGGTCGTCGTCAGCAGCAAGTAGTTCTTTCCCAACAGCAACAGCAGGACGAGGGGCACCATGTACAGATCAAAGTTCCACACTGCCACGAGAAAGATCTGTGGGGAACATGACAGGAGTAGTAGTAGTAGCTGAATAGTTGGGAAGGACCTCCATATCTTGAGTACCAAGATGCCCATTAAGCTCCCAAAACATTTTGATTTTAAAGCTTCCTTAAATTCCTGATCTTCTCATCATAATTGAGGCCCGTGGACCTTTGAAGGCAAAAGTGTGTTTGCACATTGTGGGGCGCATATCTACCTAAGAAGCAGGTTTGTTTTGGTTTCGTGTTTCACTTGCACAATGGTTGGATTTTTTTTTTTTAATGTAACAGCTGTGTCAGTAATCACACTAATTATCCTGACCTTAGACATCTGGTGGTGATCTGTGGAACGTTTCACAATGAAGTCAAAGGAGTCCACCTGTGCGCAGTGTTTTAAAATGTTTGAATCGCAATCCAAACAAGACACAAAAGGAAAAAATGTAGAAACGCTTCCAGGGTAACTGAAGGATGGCCGTTCGATTAGTTCAATGTCTCATGTGACATGTAACCTGTAACCTGAACAGTATGCCTCTCAAACATGCACTCCATTCCTATCCGTCCCCGTTTCCTTTTTATACCAACCTCCCCCCTCTGCCTTCACCAATTTCAATTATTCTGCAACTTGCCATGAAAGTTGCAAAAGCGATTACTGCAGGACTCTGGATAATCTAGGAAGTAACTTGCAAAGCTCAAAATTTGACTTAGAGGGGCCCACGAGCAACGTTATATTTGTATACATAGTCGAGGCTCGTGGAGGAGCAAGAATTAGTACACTGAACAGATGACGACACAAAAGGACAAAAGGAACAGTACAGAGAGGGGGGAAACATCAACGGCAGAGTTGAAGGCCAATATAGAAGAGCAGAGTTGGACAAACAATGAGTGGGGGAGGAATGAGGTGCAGGAAGTAACATATAGGGTGGAAAATATGGATACAGAGGGAAACTCTCAGGAGGGAAAACTGGAAATTTGGAATCAGGAGAGATTGAGGTGGCGTGGGAAGGAAAGACATTAACAAGGGTAGTAAAGATCATTGTTTTGGATTGCTGGTGACCTGAGATGGTGAACAGCTGTCCTGAAGATGTGGAGGGAAGAATGAGATTGAAGAGAATGATGAACTTTGTTCCAGAGGCAGGAGAAAAGAGGAATGAATGAGTGGAGGTGAGCTGAGATCCTGGATTTAGATAGTTTCACCAGAAGTGAGTTTATGGTGAACCGTGTGAGTCCTGCAGAAACCTGGGGGGACAAAGCAGAGAAAGAGCAGAGGGTGTAAGACCAGTAAGTCGGTGGGAGAAGACAGAGAGAGACCACCGACTTGTCTGTAACGGTGTAGTGACAGACCCATAGACTCAGCATAATCATGGGAGATTTCAATAATCTTAAAGGCCTCGGTGTCCACGGCATCAAGCTGAGCAAGGTGTGAGGCAGGGGAGCCAGCTGAGCAGTACTCTACCAAGCTGCGGATGAAGACCTTGTAGGTAGAAATGAGTTCAGGTGTGCCAAGGAAGGACTTTGTATAAGGGAGGATGCCCAGTCGATGCCTGGTTTTAAAGCTCAACTTTTAAATGTGTTTTCCCAAAAAAAGATCATGGCTAATAGCGAGATCCAAGAGTTTGAATGACTGAACTTCCTCAAGAGAATTGTTAAGGAAGTATATGGAGGGAGGGGGGGAGGGGGGTTGCCAGACATTCATTTTAGAGAGAGTGAGAGTGTAAGATTTGTCAGGATTAAAAGACATATTCAAAGTGTTTGACCAGCTTGTGAATCTGTCAAGGTCTGAAGGGAGTGAAGAAACTGTTGCCTGCTTGTGTGAAGCATGAGGGATGTCATGGCAGAGGGTGGAGTCATCAGCAAATAGATAAAGAGGATTTTCCAGAGAGTCAGAGAGATCCTTGATGAAGATCAGGAATAGGACTAGACCCAGACCACTGCCTTCAGGCACTCCAACCTTGACAGAGAGAGAGAGAGAGAGAGAGAGAGAGAGAGAGAGAGAGAGAGAGAGAGAGAGAGAGAGAGAGAGAGAGAGAGAGAGAGAGAGAGAGAGAGGAGATGAAAGGATTCTGTTGAGTGCCACACTTTGGCTAGATGAAGTCAGTCAGCCATGTGTAGAGTTGGCCTTTGATGCCAGAGGCAGAGACTTTGGAGAGCAAGACAGGATGCCAGACTGCATCAGAAGCACAATATATGTCCAGAGAAACGGCGCTGATCTCATGTCTGAAATTGAGGGCCTCCGTAATTGGTAGGTGAGTAGAAGCAGCATGTCCAAGGTGGAGTGACCAGGTCTGAATCCGAATTGATGTAATCCGAAGTAACGGAGTAATCCGAAGAATCTGAAGTAACATACACAGAAGATGGGGTTGTTGGAGAAAAGAAAGGTTTTCATATCAACTGCGATGATGGATTTCATGACCTTGCGGATGATTGGAAGAAAGCCGATAGGACTGTTGTTAAGGGGAAGTAAGTAAGCTGAGCGTTTTGGGAAAATGCTAGCAAGAATGTAGTTAGTGTTTCGGGCATCTGCTCTGAGTCTGGGAGGTCAGCGGTTAGATTCTGACCATGGCCGAGTCGTATCAAAGACTTTATTAATGGTACATACAGCTTCCTTGCTTAATGCTCAACATTTACAGGATAAAGCAAGGACAAATCCCATGGTTTGGAATCCAATGGGGAGGGTGGGGTATATTTCTCTAGAAATGCCCTGTGGACTACATTGAGGAAAAACGATGCCATTACATGGGGTGACCAGCCCCAGAGTGCTCTGAGAAGTTACTTTTCCTCCAGTTAATGGCCATGTGTTGTGCCTCATGTTAAAAGTCAAGTTTGGTGTTGTGTGTGTGTGTGTGTGTGTGTGTGTGTGTGTGTGTGTGTGTGTGTGTGTGTGTGTGTGTGTGTGTGTGTGTTTCTGCTCTACTATGGGCCCTAGACCATGTAGAAAAAGGATCAACTAGGAAACGTTTGGAACATTTCAAACTGGAAGGATTGTGTTGTAAGAAGAGATGCCATTTGAATAACACTCTCATTTCAACGTCCTACCATCTCCATCTCTTCAAAAAGAATTCACACCCCTCAGCTTTTGTGACATTTTGTTGTGTTACAGCCTCAATTTAAAATGGATTAAATTTTAATTTTTTTGTCATCCATCGACACAAAATACCCCATGACGACAAAGTGAAAACATGTTTTTAGAAATCTTAGCAAAATGATTAAAAATGAAAAGCTAAAATGTGTTGCATCAATAAGTATTCAACCCTCTGAGTCAATACTTTGTAGAAGTGCCTTTGGCAGCGATTATGGCTTTGAGTCTTTTTGGGTATGTCTGTATCAGCTTTACACATCTCGATTTTATCCTATTCTTCCTTGCAGATTTGACCAAGCTCTGTCAAGTTGGATGGGGAGCGTCGGTGAACAGCAATCTTCAAGTCTTTCCACAGATTTTCAATGGGATTCAAGTCTGGACTTCAGCTGAGCCATTCAAGTACTTTCACGTTCTTCTTTTGAACCCATCCCAGTGTTGCTTTGGCTGTATGTTTGGGGTCATTATCCTGTTGGAACGTAAATTTCACCACAGTCTGTCTTTTGCACTCTGAAGCAGGTTCTCTCAAGGATTTGCCTGCATTTGGCTCCATTCATTGTTCCCTCCATCCTTATAAGTCTCCCAGTCCCTGCCAATGAAAAGCATCCCCATAGTATGATGCTGCCACCACCTTGATTCACAGTATGGGTGGTGTTCGATGGGTGATGAGCTGTGGTCAGTTTCTCCCAGACATGGCACTTTACATTCATGCAAAAGAGTTCAATTTCTGACTCATCAGACCACAAAATGTTTTGCATCATGCTCTCAAAGTCTTTCACGTGCCTTTTTGCAAACTCCACGAGTGCTGTCATGTGCATTTTTCTCAGGATTGCCTTCCATCTGGCCACTCTCCCATAAAGCCTAGATTTATGAAGTGCTGCAGAGATTGTTATCCTTCCAGCAGGTTCTTCCATCTCAGCCAAGGAACTCTGTAGTTTTGTCAGAGTGGTCATTGGGTTCTTGATCACCTCTCTGACCAATGTCCTTCTTGCCCAGTTGCTCAGTTTGGTCGGACGGTCAACTCTAGGAATAGTGTGGCTAGTTCGATATATTTTCCATTTCTTAATGATGGACCTCACTGTGCTCTTGGGAACTTTCATCACTCTATAAATTGTTTGGTTCCCTATCCTAGATCTATGCCTCCTCACAATTCTATCTCGGAGTTCAATCGACAGTTCCTTGGACTTCATGGTAGAGTTTCTGCTCTGACATGCACGTCAAATGTGGGACCTCGTATAGAAAGGTGTGTTTTTTTCTAAATCATTTCCAATCAACTGAATTGGCCACAGGTGGACTCCAATCAAGTTGAGACATCTCAAGGATGATCAAAGGAAATTGGATGCACCTGAGCTCAATTTGGAGTGTACGAGCAAATGGGTTGAATACTTATTGACGGAAGACATTTCAACTTCTCTCTTTGAAGTAATTTGTAAAAATTTCAAAAAACAGGTTTTCACTTTGTCATGATGGGGTATTTTGTGTAAATCTGTGTTAAAAAATTTAATGAAACCAATTTTAAATTCAGGCTGTTACAACAAAATGTGACAAAAGTCGAGAAGTGTGAATACTTTCTGAAGGCACTGTATATATCTGCAGTATCTCCGTCTGTCTCTCTACCTCTATCTCTCTCTCTCTCTCTCTCTCTCTCTCTCTCTCTCTCTCTCTCTCTCTCTCTCTCTCTCTCTCTCTCTCTCTCTCTCTCTCTCTCTCTCTCTCTCTCTCTCTCTCTCTCTCTCTCTCTCTCTCTCTCTCTCTCTCTCTCTCTCTCTCTCTCTCTCTCTCTCTCTCTCTCTCTCTCTCTCTCTCTCTCTCTCTCTCTCTCTCTCTCTCTCTCTCTCTCTCTCTCTCTCTCTCTCTCTCTCTCTCTCTCTCTCTCTCTCTCTCTCTCTCTCCCTCCCCCCCCCTCTCCGATCTGTCATTCTCCAGTGGACGTAAAAAAAATCCAACAGTACCTTTTTGAAAGAGTAAAGCCATTGTGTCTTGTACTAACTCCAAATTCCTGTCCTGACCTGCGGTAGGGAGCACCGCAATAACAGCATAGCCAGACCTCCCAGAAATGATTCAACCAGCAACCAGATATAAATGAAATGGATTTGTCTGTCTTTGTGTACAAATTCTTCATTCTTTGAACATTATTTCTCAGATGTGTTTGGTTTTCTTTTAAACTAGGATTAGCATCCTGTAGCCTATAAGCGAGTGGCTTGGTTTCCTTTCGGCTTGCAGCAAGGATTTATTATTTTTTTAATCTCATGAGGACATTCCAAACTAATTAATTGCCCTCTGACCAACACTTTTGCCATCTGGTATTCCCTTATGACAGGAGCGATGTCGGTTTAATGTGCAAGGTTTTTGCATATGCCTTTTAATTGTTTGCACAATAAAACGGGTATTAAAAAGGGCATTTATTGTGAAAAATGCTGACATCATTGTGTGACTTCAGAGTTAACCAAGTGTGTTACAGGTGAAACATATTCAACCCATCTGAGAGCAGATTTGAGAGATACGATTGGCTATTGAGTTTGAAGTAAATACAAAGAGCCCGATTCCTTTGATCGCAAATCAAGAGAGTATTCTACATCACGTGTGGATGGCACCCTGCACTGGTCTTGTGGATTCCCCAATAAGGACAAAAACCTACTGAGCAGGACAATCATTGTGGGTCTACTGATGCCTTTGCATTTTTGTGGTTAGTTGTCATCAGCGGGGAGGGGGGGGGGAGGAGGAGGAGGAGGGTTCTTCTTTTTCTCTTCCTTTTGGTTTCTCCCATTTTAACTCACCGTGACTTCAATCCGGTGAGCTTATGCAATCAAGCAGTGTCCGTAGGTAAGTCAGTGAGTCTGTCAGTGAATCTGTAAACACTTCAGTAATTATTGCTTGAACCAAACACACGATATTTATGAAACGTGGCCATGAGTTTCATATCTGATGCGCAACGAAGGTGTATTGACTGCATCAAAATCTGCACTCATTAAGGGGCTGAAATCAGGTGTAAAAGCCGTCACACCTTGATGTTTTAGCCAGGGTCTCAAAATGTATGTAAAATGCTGGCGTACGCTGAACTATTGATGTTGAACTATTGAACTAATTTTTTAATTTTTGGGCGTATAATAACGTGTTGGACATATGCATAACGTATTAGTAACGTACACAGAACGTTTTAATCACATATAGACAACTTATACCAACGAATGCTGAGCGTGTTGTCGGTGTTCACAACCTATGCCCAACGATAGTCAAACTTATGCATAGCGTGCGGCAGCGTATCGCCGACGATCACGTGGCGTAGGCTATTCATAGGCTGCGGCTCGGCGATTCAAATCATAACCGCACTAGACATCGAAGTGTGAAGCTGCTGTCACACCTTGACGTTTTAGCCAGCGTATACCGACGGATGAAAAATTTGCCGAACCAAGCTGGCACACGTTGAATACGTTTCCTACTGGATAAGTTTTGTATACGTTAATAGCACGCTAGCATACGTCGTAGTACGCTGGCATACGTCATAGTATGCTGGCATACGTCGTCATACGCCGAGTACGTCGAGAAATTTTCAGCATGTTGAAAATTTCTCGACGTACGACACACATTCCGCATACGCTGGCATAAGTTGTAGGCATGTTCCGCATACGCTGGCATAAGTTGTAGGCACGTTCCGCATATGCTGGCATAAGTTATAGGCACGTTCCGCATACGCTGGCATAAGTTGTAGGCATGTTCCGCATACGCTGGCATAAGTTGAAGGCACGTTCCGCATACGCTGGCATAAGTTGTAGGCAAGTTACGCGATCATTGACACACGTTGACACACGTTGACACACGTTACGTGTACATTACTCATCAGTCGAAACACGTCGAGGTAATGGTTAGCGTCAGTGTTCCAGACTCCACGGTTTTTTTTTTTCCTCGGTATGATGGTGATGTTGACACTTCGATTTCTAGTGCGGTTATGATCTAAATCGTTGAGTGGCAGCCTATTAATTATATTATATTATAACTGCACGAGAAATGGAAGTGTCAACATCACAATCATACCGAAGAAGAAGAAGAAAAAAAAAACCAGGGAGTCTGGAACACTGACGCTAACCATTACATTGACGCGTTTCGACTTATGAGTAATGTAAAATTAACGTGTGTCGACGTGTGCCAACGATCGCGTAACGTGCCTACAACTTATGGCCAGCATTATACGGAACGTGCGAGTCATACGCTGGCATACGTTGAAAAATTTCAAGCATGGAAAATTTGTCTAACACATCGGCGTACTACGATGTATGCCAGCGTATTACGACGTATGCCAGCATGCTCTTAACGTATACAAACTTACCCATAATGTATTCTACGTGTGCCAGCGTTTTAGCCAAATTTTGCATACGTCAGGCATACGCTGGCTAAATCGTCAAGGTGTGACAGGGTCTTAAGAAGCTGATTGGGTGTGTGAGACTTGGTGCAATTTGAGTGGCTCCTGGCAAGACTGAATAATATCTCGTATCGGCTTAATAAAGGTTGATATTCAAAATCTGATTCCATATTTAAGGATCGGAACTCGTGGCCGAAATAATTATGTCGAATTTCGAATGAAATTGGAAAAAATTTCGGAAAGGTCAATTTTTTTCTCACCCGATATCATTAAATAATGTGCTCTTATATAAAATATGAAATGAACATAGAGTACAGTGGTGGACGTGATGTAAAATGGCTCCAAAAATATTTTTTTTCATTCTTTTAAAGGTAATTATTGTTTTCCACCACTCAGGGACACCAGTAGATTTTACTTCCATGACCCCGGCTGACAGGAGGACCTTGTGGTACGCACACTCACCTCTAAATTGTCTGGCCAGGTTCGAATCTCGACTCAGCTATAAAATGTCGGCCCGGTCTTTCAATGTATGTGTCGTCCCTCCAATGGACGTTAAACTGGGCGTCCTGTCTTCCGACAGTTGATGGACGTTTAGATCCCCATGGTGTCATTCACGAAGAGAGGGTGAGCTATCGCCGGCACCATGTCTAACCAAAGATATCACATTAATCAGCATCGAGAGTGCTTCCATTCAACCAACCATGTGACCAAATTCTGCGCATGAACACAATTTTGATATTTTATGACGTCATTGACTGTTGCTCCTGATCCGGGTGAGCTTCAGGAACCGTGGTCCTATTTTTACTTTGGGTCACCACAATGCTAGTTGATCACATCTTCCCCATCTCCTTCTGTCAGTGAACCATTATTCTTCGAATCCCACAACTTCTAAATCTCTCACGACCACATCCTCCCATCTGGTAGAGCCATCTCCATCAGTGGTCTCACCACATACTCTCTCTATCTCTCTCCCTCTCTCTCTCCTCATCAGATGACAAACCAATTTAATCTCTTCTCGGCTAATTTCTTCAATGCTTCCACAATCTTCACTGCCCCTCTGATGTACTGGTTCCTAATTTTCTCCTTTCTTGTCATTCCACACATCCATCTTGGCTTCTGAATCTACAACTTCCACAACATTCCACTGCACTTCCTCCAATTATTACAAGCAGAACTAATCCGTTGCTTAATTTCCATTTCCCTATTTCCATCTTCTGCCACAACCGACCCCAGATATGAGAAGCTACTCACTTTCTCTAGATCTTCACCCATCACAATTACACTTTCAGACCGATCCTCTTCCCTAAGCTCAAACTGATAATCCATATACCTTATTGAGTCTTTGGTCTACTCATCTTCACACCACGATTTCCAGTGCTTTTCTCCATTCCTCCAGGTACTCGGTCATATTCTAATCATCTCCACCACACAGCTCAATGTTATCTGCAAACACCATTAACCATGGCACATACTATCTCACTTGTTCATTGAGAATATCCATGACAATAAAGAGGAGGAATGGGCTCAGTCATACATACTTCTCAGGGAATCCACAAATTCTTGTACATCTCCAGACTTCCTCCAAAGGCACCTCGTCATAAACCTTCTCCATTTCAAGGAATTCAAACTTTATGTTGCCTTGACCTTCCCGGTATTTCTCCATCACTTGTCCCAAGACAAAAAGAGCATCCATGTTGCTTCTTCCGGGCATGAATCCGAATTGGCCTTCATGGATTTCCAATAATTTTTCTCCATCTCTGATCTCTCACTCTCTCCCATATCTCAAAGGCGCATGGTAGGAGTTTAGTTCCTCGGTAGTTTTTGCATTCTTGGATGTCCCCCTTTCCTTTATATATTGGTACCAGAATCCTTTGCATCCATACCCTTGTAATTTCGTCTCTTAACATAACACAATACAGTGTTGAATGGTATATTCAGGACCTGGACCCCATATTCACCGAGATAGGTCCATACGTCCACTGGTGTCTCATCAGGTCCCACTACTTTGCCATTTTCCATTCCTTTCAATGATGTTCTGATCTATTCCAAAGTAATGCTAGTTCTCATTCCTCGATTTACAACTACCTCTTCTGTCTGTTTTTCTTGGTTATTCTTCATTCATAAGCCAGTTAAAGTATTGACGCCACCTCACCTTGATGTCATCCTCTTTCACTAGAGTTACGCCATCTGCATCCTTAATTGTATGGACATTTCCCACATTTTTTTTTTACCCCGACGTTTGACTGTCAATAGGAGGGGTTTTCAAATTGTTTTCTCCTCCTCATCCTCTTCACGTCCATGCGCTCTGAGTCACGTGTTCCAGCGCAAAAGCTGCTGTTGGCCCCCCCCCCACCACGTCAGTCAGTTGCCCAGCAACAAGCAGACAAAGGGCAACTCGGTGGAGGGATTCAACATTTGGGCGCTGGAGATGGTTAGCAACAACAATGGTTATTACTGAAAAGCGAAGTATATTTTCTGTATATACTTTGCAATAACAACACGAAAAGGAAAATGTTTTTACAGCCTTGGAATTTTCAAGCTGTAACTGGTTCATTCAATCAGGGAAATGCACACATATTTGGCTGTAATGCTGGAAAGCAGTGCACTGCTAATTCTGTCAAATATGCATCAACAGGTGTATCTGAGATTCCTGGATCTTCCCAAAGTGTTTCGGTATGGAAATCATCAGTTCAGGATTGACTACCCTCATCAGTATACAGGGATGTTGTGTAACTTGTTTTCACAGCCTGAGTTTGGGAGTTACTGTCTGTATGACGCCATTCTGACATCAATGCACTTGTCAACGTGTGTGCTATTCAGTTGAGGATCCATTTGTCGGAAGTTTTACCAGTCTTGCAATACTGGATGATGATTGTATTCATTTTTTTAGATTTTCACAGCAGAAATGCTGCTGGGTACAGCATTGGAAATGGAACCTCCATTTTGGTGAGTTTTAGAAACATTCAGCATTTCATTTCTTACACTCATAATTTGAGACAATCGCTTGGCATGTGTGCTGAAGGTTGCATATTTGAAATAGGTCAAATGGTGTTCACAGAGAGTGGAAAGTGAGCCATTTTCAGAGCGTACCTATTCTGTGTCCCGTTCATGTATGAGGGGGGAACAAAGTTTTGGTGACGGAGTCGGTGATGGATCTTTAATTTCACCTCAACCCTTCACAGCTGCAAGGACTACAACACCTGCTAAAACATATGCCAACGTAGTTTGTGACTGGGCTACTCCTGTTACGGCTACGACTACAACTGGTAAAAACATATACGAGCGTAGTCAATGATGGGACTAGAATTAGGCTGACACGTCAAGCCGTCAGAACGGCTACGGCGACAAATTCTGGCCAGGTCGCAAATGGCAATGGACTCAGTACGGAAAGTACACCTATTTTGCAACATTACAAATGAAATAAATAGCTGTGCTGGCTATGGGGATATCAATAATGTATCAACATATCATATCAACTATGGGATAAGTATCATCAATATCATATAGTAATCAACTTTTATTTGACACCCGATCATTCATGGTATTCATTCTTGTTATTTTTTTATATTATCTGGTAATAGGCTGCCCAAGTATCAGCATCATTTGGTAATCAGCTTTGATTCAACGTCGGGGTCAATCATGGTAATCAGCTTGTTGTTGATCTACCCCGAGCACCTGCTATTCTGAAGACGCCATTTTATCCCTCTTTCGTATCAAGAATTTCATCTACTGTATTTCTTCCAAGACCAGGGATCTTTCTCCAACAATCACTTTCTTTACATTTCTTTTTGCCTTTTTCTCCTGTTCCTTATCATATTTAAACCCTGCTTGCACTTCTTTAACAGTGCCATCTTTTCTTGAACTGCACTTTCTGTGTTTTCATTCCACCACGAAGTATATTTTTCCAGCCTTCCTCCTCCCTGATGATCTTCTATACACTTCTTCACCGGTTTTCCTAATCCTATAGTTTCACCAGTCTTCTACATTGTCTGTCACAACTTCTTCTAATTCTCTTAGCTGTCTTTCCATCTGCTCTCGAAATTTCTCCTTCACTTCCAGATCTTTGAGCTTCCACCACCCGATGTTCTGTCTACTTTACTGTCTACTTTGTTTTCTTTACCATCAGCTCTGCCATCATCACTTTGTGTTATGTGGTCAGTGCATTGCTTGGGAAGACTTTACAATTATTTGCTTCCTTCACATATTCTTTCCAAACCATGACCTAGTGCAACTACCACCACTGTAATAAGTTATAAGATGGTTCCTACATTTTTGACACAAAGTGTTGAGTATTACCAGTTGGAACGACACGGCGAACTCCAAGATCTTGGCTCCTTGTTCATTTACTTCTCTGAGACCGTGTCCACCAAGGATATCCTCAAATCCCACTCTTTCTCTACCCGCACGTCCATTTAGGTTTCTTGCCACCACTAATCTGTCTCCACTTGGCGTTGTTTGCATTACATTGTCCATGTGTTCCCAGAATTCTTCTTTGGCCTCAGGTCCACACCTACTCCATGGTGCATAACAAATGACTATGTTCCATATTTCACCCCTGATTTCTACCTTTACTTTCATTATTCTGTCACTAATTATATCCTCTGCCAGCACCTTGTCCTTCATTTATTCACAGACTGCTACTCCAACACCATTTCTTCTCCCATCCTGTCCATGCATGGTCATGAAGTTAATATCCACTACCAATTTCTCTTTCTTTGTTCCCCTTCGACTTTGTTTCACAAAGACATGATTTGCATTTTTCTTTCTCATCATCGGGTTGGTTACTTCACTACTTATTCCTGTGAAGTTACCAACATTTAGACATGCTATTTTAAGTTTGGTCGCCATTTCACCTCTCTTTCTAACTTTCTTATTTAGACATTTCCGTCCACTAGATGGTAACCCGTGTTCATTTTTCACAGCATCTGGGCAAGGATCCTATGCGTCACTTAGAGGGCACGCACTAGCACGGTTGCCATTCCCATTCATATCAACCCTCCTTTGAATTTGGCGGGTAGTTTTATAGCCGGATGCCTTTCCTGCTGCTAACCCTCCCCATTTATCTGGGCTTGAGACTTGCACTGATACAGGCTACATTGCCTGCACCAGTGGCTGGTGGGGGTGGGGAGAGTCTCTGCCGAATAACTTTTGCCATCCATCATGGTAGATACTATCGTTTTGTGTATGCCATAGTACAGATCTACAATGATAAAATCTACTCAAAAAGTTCACGATGTTGAAACTCAACTTTGACTCAAATTCGTACTCATCAAACTGATGTATTAAAACAAAAGGATATGCAAAATGCATTAAACAGCACCAAACAATTTGATCAACTACATAAAATTGGAATGACCATCTCACAGGACCGAAAAGCAACTCACAAGAAAGGCAGCAAAACTGCGCTGCGGACATTCCCATCGGAAGCAGCTGTTCACGTACTGGATGGCACCCACAACAGCCATTACGCAGCCTCGAGCACGAGAGAAGTTTTTCAACATCAACTGAAAAGGGAACATATAAACTGTAATAATGGCAGCAGAATGAGAACACTGTCAATAAAGAGACTATCTACATGTTAAGCAAGTAGATGATAAATTTACACAAGGAAGAGAAGAGAGAAGAGAAGAGAGTAGAAGAGTTGGGAAGAAAGAGGAAAATGGATTTGAAGCTAGCGTCCTCCTAAGTTCAGATCCTGCTCGGCCGTTGAATTAATACCAGGCGGGGTTGACTCGGCCTGTCATCCTTCCGAGGTCGGCAAAATGAGTACCAGCTTACGAGGATGATTGGGCCATTCGAGTATCCTGCATCGGAGTGGATTGTGCCCAATAGCCCAGGAGACTGCTTTGGCAGCACCAATGCTCTGCACCAAGTATGGCCCCAATGGATGGATGGATAGGTACATAGATGCATTGGAGATAGAGGGGAATGGGGATATTGGCTTGTGTGGATGGTAGGTAGCTTATGTATGTGTGGGTAACAATGCTGGGGTTGGATAGCACAGGCATGATTGGCTGAATGGCCTCCTCCCATGCCAAAGGTCCTTGTGTATAATATAAAGTGAAGGATTAATGATGTATGGATTGAATGAGTTGACCGATAAGGTGGATGCCTAAGTAGATGGATGGATGGATGGGTGAACACTTGTGTGGTACATCAAGTAAGGTTATATTGTTCTTCCTCTGCAAGTGTAACTGAACACTTACCTGCTTAGATAATTTGGGTTCCGCTTCCAAGTACTTGATTTCTTTCGGACGAAATGTTCTTAGGCTCGCTTTGATCTATGATAGAACACAGTATATGTAAATGACGACAGTTTCTAACATCAAAGAAGAGTGGAAAATAAGAATAATAACATGATATTTGCGATCACAAAGTGATCGCCAAGGGAAAGACTCTCCCGGCACCCACAATCCAATGATCGCCATATTTTTTTGGACTGCCATATGACCTTGACCTTCAACATTTAGGGACAGAGTGTAAACTCAGAAAATATGTCCCCATCTACAAACTATCCATAAAACTCAACATCATGAAAATCGAAGGAACATTGTTCAAGTTATGATTTAAAAATGTGTTTTTGTTAATCAGGTCACATTCCGAAAAACGTAGGTCAAGGACACTAATCAAAATCAGGTGCACCACTTCAGTGCAGGTCCACTATGATGATGTAGGAACATCTTGTAAGACCCAGTGGTCTTTGAGACTCATTGAGTGATGACAAAAAACAAGTTTTTTTTTTTCAGACCGCCATTTGACCTTGACGTTTAACTCGGTGGGGTGTGATAGAAAATAAGTGTAAAGGTGCCTTGCTCTAGGCTATCTAGAGAGGGCAATTTCATTCCGTTCAGACTAAAATTAGTTGTGTTGTGGTCACAAATGTAGCATTTTCTATAATTAGGCCATGAATTTAAAATTAGGACAAGGTCAAAAAATGCAAAATTTAATTCTGAAAGTCCCAGCCAGCTCCAAGATACAGCTCAGACATTGGCAGAAAAAAAGAAGAAATAAAACAAACTTAAACGGTGATTTAGTACTCCTGAGGTGTGAGACCTTGTCCTTAAACCCGGAGGGGTATGATATAAATTAAGCATAAATGCATCTTTCTCCAGGCTATCTCGAGAGGGCAATGTGGTTCTTATCAGACAAATCTTCATCAAGTTATGGTGAAAAATGCTAAAATGTCTATAATTAGGTCATGACCTTAAAATAGGTCAAGGTAAAAAAAAAAAAACATTATGACAATTCACATCCTCTCTATTCACATTATTGGTGCAAAATTTCATTGCGA
Organism: Eptatretus burgeri; assembly: GCF_056783735.1. Classification (NCBI taxonomy): domain Eukaryota; kingdom Metazoa; phylum Chordata; class Myxini; order Myxiniformes; family Myxinidae; genus Eptatretus; species Eptatretus burgeri. The sequence continues at coordinate 98,243,215 of NC_140963.1, forward strand.
AAGTCCTAGCTGGCTCAAATATACAGCTCGGACATTGGCAGAAACTTCAAAGCAGGAGGAGGCCATTAGGCCCATCAAGTCTACGCAATGTTTTTCAGCCTATAATTGTATATTATGAGCTGGTTATTAACTTATGAGCATTACTCACCGGATTAAAAATCACATCCATCTCCAAGTGCACTATTCCCTTCGTGCATCCAGTTAAATGCTTGTTTTTCAGTGCAAGCGCCTTATGTTCTCCGTTTTTGATCTGAAAAATATTGATAAGTCCTTCAAAGGTTGGCTGAGTAATGGACAAGTTGGTAAACCTAAAACAAATCGATACAGACGAAATGTCTATCGAGTGAGTGGCGGTCACTACACACGGACACAATGCATTTTACAGTCAAGACGTATGTATCATCAAGGAGACCCTCTGCAACCACCTTGCATCTTCATTGACTGCTATGCTAAGAAGATACCGATAGAAGCTGTCTCATTTAATACTGTGGCGTGACCTATTGTCAGCCGTGGAAGAGCTGTTGTCAACAGGCAACAGCAAGTTAACAAAATAAATGTGTAGTATAACGTTGGTTCCAGGTTGTTTAAAAATTAGTACTGTTGGACCCCACTATTTGTGGGGGATACGTTCCTGAAAGATACTGCGAATGTCAGCGTCAGCGAATGTGGGGCATTGTTTGAAAAAAAACAGAGTTGGTGTCAAAGCCACCCAATGCTCGCCTGTTTATACATTTATCGTTTTTAAAAGACGTCTAATAATATTTTTTATAAAGCATTGCAGTGAAGTCTGATCCAAATAATTTCAAAGCAATATATGTATTTGTATATTGTAATCAGTAAAAAATAGTCTGGTAGATAAAAACATTGGAAAGGAAATAACTTGCAACAAAAACTTTAACATTTTCACGCTCACGCTCACACTCACGCCGGGGGTATCGTTATAGCTCTCTGTTCTTCGAACAGGCGAGCTAAAAATTGTATATATTTTTTTATTTTTACATGGTCTAGGTTCGTGGAGGAGTGATTAAAAAGAACAAATCAGGACACAACATAACAAAGGGAACAGCAGGAGAAAAGGAAAACAACAGGGTGGAGGGAGAAAATAGTCGGAGATGGACAATCAAGGGATGCAGGTAATGACGCAGGGAAAGGGAGAACATAAAGGGTGGACAATATGGAAACATAAGCGAAATTGTGTTTGGCCAGTTTGTGATTTTTTCTCAAGGTCTGAGGAGAGGGAAGATGCTGATGCCTGTCACGAGAGAAGGATGAGAGGTGTCACAGCAAAGAGTGGAATCATCAGCAAAGAGCTAAAGAGGGTTTTCCAGAATCAGTGAGATCATTTAGGGAAGTTAGGACTAATACGGGGCTTAGAACACTGCCTTGGGGTACTCCAGCCTTGACAGTGAGAGGGGATGAAGGGTTCCATTGAGAGTCACATGTTGTCTATGAGATGGGAGGAAGTCAGTAATTCAAGAGTGGAGTTGGCCTTGGATTCCATAGGCAGACAGTTTGGAGAGCAAAGCAGGATAGGATGATAGACTGTATCATCAACTCGAGATATGTGCAGAGAGACGGCCCGAATCTCATGATTGATATTGAGGGCCTCCACCATTGTTGGGAGAATAGAAGTAGCATCTCCAAGGTAGAGTGACCAGGTCTGAATCCAAATTGTGATCTGAGATGAGGCTGTTGGAGAAAAGGAATGATTTTATGTCAATTGCGAAAATGGATTCCATGACCTTGCTGATGATTGGAAGTACAGAAAGCTAATTGGGATGTAGTTAAGGGGATCTGTTTTTGCACATTTTCATGTTATAATGTGATGTTGGCTGATTTCAAATTTCCCAGGTGGATAGAGAATACCAGTCCTGAAGTGCCAAAAAAACCCTCCCCAAAAAAAAAAAACGTGAATACACGAAACATGAATTTTGAATCAGGTCACACTTGATGACCTGTGAATACACAGGGTCCACAAATAGCGAATCCGTGAATAGCAGGGTTCGACAGTACTTAGAATGGTTGACATGACAAAAAAAATCTCAGAGGTAGCACACACTCACCTTTGAATTGGCTAGTCTGGATTTGATTCTCACCCCAACTATGATTAACCCATCATCCTGGTGCATTGCACGTAGAGAGTTTCATTGCTGAATGTGCCCACCCCACCTTCCAAGGGGGTGTTAAATCAGCTGTCCTGTCTGTTTGCATTCACTCGTGGACGTCAAAGATCCTTTCCAAAAAGTAGGCCACTGGGTACCAATCGATACATGGGCCAAGTCCTAAATTCCTGAATTAATCTAACAGGGCCACTGCAACAGTAGCACAATACCCAGCAATGATGCAACCAGCATGTGCATCAATGAGAAGTTGAGGTTGAGGGATTTGTCACACAATGGCCAATGTGTTATATACAGCGGTATATTTACCAACTGCTTGGATGTAAATGGCATACATTATTATATCTATTACCAACGGCACCTCGATTTATGTTAGTCATGCAGGATAGGCTTTGTAGATATTCCTGTCACTTTAACAGTTTAACTCAAAACCAAATGCTGTAAAAGTTTAAGACTTACGGAGAGCACTGGTATGGCGATCTTCCCAAGAAAGTCAACAGAGCGGTCTCGATCTTCATCATACACCGTCACTTCCAGCACCGAGTGAAAGTCTCTTATGTTACTGAGAGGGAAATGAATACATTAATAAATTCACCCTTTCCCCAGGTTACTTTTGCACCAGCTTCCTGTCTGGCTATGAGAAGCATGAGGTGAAGTCATAAGGTTTTCCTCCTGATATATTGTGTTTTTTTTTTTTTTCCAGAGACAAACACATGAATGCTGAAAAAAAAAAAGATCAAAAACAAGATTTTGGTTGTTTGAGTGTTTGGGTGGCAGAAGTGGTGTCGATGAAAAAGCAGGGAGTTTGACCATGCAGCAAGGAATCATGGGCTCACTAATTTGTCTTTCAAATGGAAATCTACACAAGACGGGAGGCAACCGAGAAAAATGACAATTGACAATGGAAACACATTAAAGCTTTTCCACAACTCAATATCAGAAACAGTGATACGATTGCTTAACAAACCTGTTTCTATCTCTATATCTCTATCTCTATCTCTATCTCTATCTCTATCTCTATCTCTATCTCTATCTCTATCTCTATCTCTATCTCTATCTCTATCTCTATCTCTATCTCTATCTCTCTCTCTCTCTCTCTCTCTCTCTCTCTCTCTCTCTCTCTCTCTCTCTCTCTCTCTCTCTCTCTCTCTCTCTCTCTCTCTCTCTCTCTCTCTCTCTCTCATAAGGGTCTTACAATGTGAAAACCTTGTTCCATTGGGGGTTGAGGGTCTTGTAGACAGTGTGAGTAAGCAGACGATCATTATCCAACTCCACCACGCAAAATGGATCACTTTTTCCTGGGGAGCAATGACAGCAACATAGAACAATGTCAATCACTTCCTCGTATCAGTCACCAGTTATTGTGGGGGGGGGGGCGGGGGGGATGGAAATCACGCATTGTCTGTTTGAATAGCCAAGTCAGAAAAAAACACTTTGTTTAAAATGAAAAAAAACATACAGTAGGGATGGAATCCCCCCAAAAAAACAACAAAACAAGGAAAGAAGGAAGGAATGACAAGGTAGGAATGACACCACAATACAACGTGACAATCCTTTCACGGATTGCCATCATGACATTTTTGTTATACGTGGAAATTGTAACAATTGTATTAAGAAGTCTATGTTAAAGGTAGTTGTAGATGTGTAGTGTGGGTTGGTGTAATTGTAAATTTTATTTGTTGTGGGATTGAGACAGGAAAATCAAGTTGCAGGTAACGAACCACATATCTGGGAACCAATTAGGAGCGAAGGGTTGCCGGCTTTCAGGATAAATACCAATAATTATCGATGGATTTTGAACTGTTTTTGATAATAAAACAAATATATGTATACCCTGAGATAATGTATTTTTGTTAAATTAGGGTGAAATTATTTAAATGAAGGTGAGGTTAGAAGTGATCGAGTGACAGGAGTAGTGAACATTTGCCGTCTGAGTGATTGGACTTCCGGTATCCCCACGTTACAAATTATTCGCTTTTATCTAAAAATTGCAGTTTGAGCTTGAAAACTTAGTAGTTTTCAGGTAAAATCGGATTTTAGGATCGCGGATATGTGGTTGGTTACCTGAATATCATCTTAAGGGGCTTTAATTGTGGCATCGAGCTTTTGATACAGTCTGGCATCCTGCTTGCTCTTCAAACTTTCTGCATTTGGCATACAAGGCCAACTCCACACGTGGCTTACTGACTTCCTCTAGCCAAAGTTTGGCACTCAACAGAATCCTTTCATCGCCTCTCCCTGTCAAGGCTGGAATGACTGACCCAAGGCAGTGTTCTGGGCCCAGTCCTATTCCTGATCTTCATGAAAGATCTCGCTGCCTCTCTGGAAAATCCTCTTCATGTATTTGCTGATGACTCCATCCTCTGCCGTGACATTCCTCATGCTTCAGACAGACAGTCTGCAGCCGCTTCACTCTCTTCAGATCCTGACAAAATTACAAGATGGTCAAACACTTGGAACATGTCTTTCAATCGTGATAAATCTCATGCTCTCACTCTCTCTCCAAAAGGACCATCTGGCAACCCCCCACCCACGTATCTGCTTTCTTTACAATATTCTTGAGGAAGTTCAGTCATTCAAACTCCTGGGTCTCACTATCAGCCATGATCTTCATTGGGCAAAACACATTTCAAAGTTGGCCTCCAAAAGCAGCCTCCATCATACAAAGTCCTTCCTTGGCACACCTGAACTTCTATCTACCTAGAAGGCTTTCATCCGCAGCTTGATGGATTACTGCTCTCCCACTCTGGGCTTGCACCCTTGCCTCATGTCCAGCTTAATGCCATGGAAACCAAGAAACTTTAAGATCATTGGAATCTCCCACGATGAAGCTGAGTCAATGTGCCAATCACTTTGCCATCACCGACAGGTCGGTGGTCACTCTATCTTCTTGTGCCTCCTTTCTGGTCTTGCACCCTCTGCCATCTGCCCTCCAGCTATCAGGAAGGCACACACAGTCCACCAGCAACCTCCTTCCAGTGAAAATCCCAAAATCCAGAATTACTGCTCACCTCCATTCATTTGTTCCACTTTTTCTCCACCTGTGGAACTAACTTTCACCTTGTCTTCTATCTCTTTCTTCCCTCCAGATCTTCAAGAAAGCTGCTCACCACATCTCAGATCATCCCCCATCCAAAACCATGATCTATTCTACACCCGTTAAACCACCCTCCCTTATCCCCTCCACAGTTTTTGCTTCTGTTTCCATCTTGTTCACCCCTTGTGTTCTCCTCTACTCCTCATCATTACTCACATCCCTCGTTTGTCCTCATGAAGAATGAAATCACCGACAATTATATGCATATGAAATTTGACTTCAGAGTTTTGTGATATTCCTGGGCAGTTATTCTTTGGCCCTTTTGGACATAGTGGCACAAAAATCAAAATAGTTTGTTCCAGATAATCACATAAAGCTCATTAGTTGCAACTTCGTGAAATATATTTGATGTTGAGGAACCCCTACTCTTCCACTATTACGGTTGTCTCTTTTTCTTGTTGTTTGGGGTTGAAAACAGAGAGCACTCAATCTCCTATCCAGGTTACCATATCAAAGGTAAAGGATGTTCTCACCTGAGTTGGCACAGACGTAGATTATTTTTTCCCTTTCATTTACATTTGTCGTGTTCTATTTTTCCTCCTGCTCATTCTTCTTTTCCAATGAACTTTTTTTTTACTCAATAATAAATTTTTACATGAAATAATTTAAATATGATTCTTACCTCCACCACCGAAAGTGAAAGAGGTTATGTTTTCACCCCTCTCTGTCTGTTTGTTACTTGGCAAACAATTTTTTTTTCCAAGTATATTGGTCTGTCGCATTTGTCTGTCTGTTTGTTTGTCTGCTTGTCACACAATTTTTTTTTTCCAAGTATATTGGTCTGTCGCATTTGTCTGTCTGTTTGTTTGTCTGCTTGTCACACAATTTTTGGCCACAGTTTTCAAGAAATCATTAAGAATTTTTTGTGTGTGTAGGTGACCGGCCAAGAACATCAGCACTTAATTTTGGTGAAGATCCGAATCCGGATCTAGATCTGAGAATTTTAAAGTGATTCTTCACCATTGAGAGATAGGGCCAAAATGATACATAGCACAATATCTGAAAAGGTTATGGATGGATTCACACGAAACTTGGTGGACAGGTTGGGAGTACCACAAGGAAGAATTGATTCAATTTTGTTGAAGATCCGATCTGGATCTGGATACAATAATTATTTAATTTTTAACTGATTCTTCACTATTGAGAAATGGGGTTAAAAACGAAATTGCATGATATCTCAAAAAGTTGAGGATGGATTCGGATGAAACTTTGTGGTCAGGTTGGGTGTATGACAAGGATAAATTGATTCGATTTTGTTGAAGAACTGACTCCGGATCCAATTCTGACTCCGCACGATATTTCAAAAATGTATTGGGCCCGATATGTTCTCATGAATCAGGCATTACGCGGCGGATGTATGCGCTCTTCTGAGTGCCCTTCTCGTTTTCTTTCATGTTTGATGCTTTTACAGCAACACTTAGGGCAGCTATTGTTGCATGAAATTTAATGTTTGTTCCAAAATATTGCTTTTTTGATTTCCTGGATATTCTCAGCAATGAGCGATTCACTTTTTGTAACTACGAACACATATAAATCGTGAAGGTTGATCTTTTCCTCATTTTTAAACACTAGATCTAGGCTCATGGAAGAGTGAGGTGACATAGGGTAAAAAGGCAAAGAACTGGCAATGAGGCAGTGTGGCCTCCACAGGTGGACAAAACAAGCAAGGGAATGAACTAATAGGAGAGGAAGAGTGAGTGAGAGCGAGAGCGAGAGAGAGCGAGAGCGAGAGCGAGAGAGAGCGAGAGCGAGAGCGAGAGAGAGAGCGAGAGCGAGAGCGAGAGAGAGCGAGAGCGAGAGCGAGAGAGAGCGAGAGCGAGAGCGAGAGAGAGCGAGAGCGAGAGCGAGAGAGAGCGAGAGCGAGAGCGAGAGAGAGCGAGAGCGAGAGAGAGCGAGAGCGAGAGAGAGCGAGAGCGAGAGAGAGCGAGAGCGAGAGAGAGCGAGAGCGAGAGAGAGAGCGAGAGAGAGCGAGAGAGAGCGAGAGAGAGAGCGAGAGCGAGAGCGAGAGCGAGAGCGAGAGAGAGCGAGAGCGAGAGCGAGAGCGAGAGCGAGAGCGAGAGCGAGAGCGAGAGCGAGAGCGAGATAGAGATAGAGATAGAGATAGAGATAGAGATAGAGATAGAGATAGAGATAGAGATAGAGATAGAGATAGAGATAGAGATAGAGAGAGAGAGAGAGAGAGAGAGAGAGAGAGAGAGAGAGAGAGAGAGAGAGAGAGAGAGAGGAGATCTAGACTGGAAGGGATGCGGATTTTTAAAAAAAATACAACAGAGAAGCCACTGATTGTGAAGTCCATACAATATTTGTCAATATGAAATCAAGGAAGGTGTTCTGGAATTGGTTCATAATGTATTCAAGATCTTTCCTTTAAATCACTTACCTGGATATCATAAAAATGCAACAGACATGAGACGAACAATTTGATGAGAGCAAGGCACCTCATGCGCTTCAATTTGATAGTATTAAAAACCGAGTGAAAATTCCGTAACATCGCATGATGATTACAAACCGGGATACGGAAAGATTGTTACAGTTTTCCACCGATGCATTTTCCTTCAGTCAGGATGGCCTCAAAAAGAAGTACGGCTTGGCAGAAACTAAACGGGCTTGTAATGACCCAAGACTGGCAAAGCAATTATTCCTTCCTCGAGGCATACGAATAGAAAAATCCCATGAATTGTAGCCCCAACTCCTTGCCTGTCACTATGCATTATTCTACGAGAGCCAGTACCAAAGGAATACTTAGTGACAGAACTGATAATAACAGGGCACGTATTAATGGATTGCTTAACTCTTATTCATAGTTGCATCGGCTTCCGTGTCAGGTCGAGGCAATAACCCGTTGCGGTGCGACCACCGAATGCCACCGAACAAAGATGAACATGAAATAAAACTTGAATTTTGTTGAAGGTTTTATGTTTTGTTGAATCCATTTGAACTTGTTGTTGTAGTAGTAAAAATTTTTTTAAGTGTAACCCACTGCATTTCTGCAATGGCCAGTAATGTTTGAATTGTGTAAATAGTCAAATACCTAAAGGCTGCAGGTGAATAAAGTTCACACTGTTGTTCAATGATGTGTGAATGAAAGCAGGAAGCCCCATCACCAGCCGTGCATGATATGAAGCACGTGGGCTTGCGGGTTGTGCTGAAAGCTACCAAGATCATGGGCTGGTTCGGGGTGAACATTCTGTGGCAAGAGCAATATTATGCATTGCTTAAGGAGCAAAAGCATGGTCTTGGAAGGCTTTAATTGTGGCCTTACTTTGAATGTTGTGTCACTCGACCAAGTGAGATCTGATGAAGGACTGAACAACACAGGTGTTGGGTGTCAACCATTTATTGAGTCACACAAAAGTACTGGATGTGCCGAGAGATTGAAAGAAGAACCAAACCCTCCAACATGTCCCCTTCATGAACAGCATTACCCTCACACTACAGGACAACATGGCGACCCACAGACCTTATCGCTTATCACATGTTTGCCCGTGACACCAACAGGAGATCTGATTGTATATATTAGGTTACTTACAGTATATAACTTCCCCCATGGACTCTTCTGCTGGGGTGACATTGAAGATAACCTCTCAATGTCTATAAAATACTCCAATGGCTTAGCATCTCAAACAGTCTCTGACAGTGAAGGCTCACACCAGCCTTCTCATGGCAGGGTTGTTTGTAGAGGTGAAAGGCGAATCACTGGTGCCTGAAAACCAGTTGCTTAGGGCAGATCGGTCTCATTAGCCTTGGAAATCAGCTCATCGAGGAGAAGGAAATTCTGAATCTAAATCCGACAATGCCTTGCGGTTCAGGTTTTGAAACTAAAGGCGGAGGGTTTAACGGGGTAAAGGCAACAATCCTTCTTAAAGGAGGTGGCCTTTGCATCCGTTAACCTGTGAGCCACCATTGGGCAAGGTGTACTACCCCATTTTAGCTCCCTGATCAGGGTTACATGAAGCCATGGGAGCATGTCTTGGCCGGCCATGCAAGCAGCTGGCGCATATTTCCAGTAATGGCTGCATGGCCTCGATGCTCGGCAGAGGATTCTCTTTGGACAACAATGGCTCGGATCACCGGTCTAGTATAGGCACTGCCCAGACGAAGGTAATGGCAAACCACTCCGTACATTGCAGGAGAACAATCATGATCTAAGAAATAAAGGGAGTAATAAAAATAATAAAAATTAAAAAACAATCATGATCTTTATCAAGGAGATAAAGATATGATGCCAGATGATGAGCCTTCTCCCTCCCTCACCCCTCCCCCCACCATCCCCCACCCCAAGGTTTGAAAGCATCCAAATTGCTACTGTGGAAGAGAAAATAATTTTGATGAGTAGGACTGGCTGTTATGATGGGACTGGATCAAGGTCGCAACAAAATCGAGTCACTGAAGTCGCCCTAACAGAAAGTCAAACTGTGAGCTTCTCAAACATTCACAAAATTGGAACATGAAATGTAAGGTCAATGAATCAGTGAAAGTTAAAGATAATAAAGAAATGGAAGACCAAGAAGGAAACCTGAAGACGTAAAGAGCAAAGATGGAGTCATCAGGAGGAACCTGGATAGGATTTGAGTTTCAGCCGCTACTCCACAACCCTCAAACCCATCCAGGTGCAGCCAAGTGAGCCTTACACAAAACTTTCTTCAAGAAAGATCCTATCACAGATAGGGTTGAAAGAGGCAATTAAAGTAAGAGATGGAGAGGACAAGAATTGAAATTTGGGGGATAAGTGAACTTCGATGGACTGGTTTGAGGCAGTTTCAATCTGCCGATTGCAAAGTATCCTTCTCTGGTCAAGAAACCCCGAAAAGCAATGGAGTGGCGGTGATTTGAAATCAGAAAAGGGAAAGGACAGTATTGAGATACGACCCAGTCAATGATCGGTCAATATCAGTGAGGTTGAAGCTCACTTGGGCAATGGAGAAAGAAAGGAGATCATATCACGTATAAGCCTGGTGTTGGCTTTGTAGTTAGGGTGGCTGGCTTGGGATCTTAGGTCCTGAGTTCAAGCCCCACTGAATTAACACTGAACTAACTCAGGTGGGGTTGACTCAGCCTGTCATTCGAGGTCGGCGACAACAGCTTGGTATAGGGGCATAGCATCAGTAGCATTGTCATGTCACAACACAATGATTGCTACCCGGCAGCCAAGCTGCCATATGCAAGAAGAAGAATAACACGTATGTCCCTCTTGCTATGATATCATGTCGGCCACTCTGGCTTCGCAACCATCGGGCAGATGGAAGGTGAGTTTGAGTTGATCCATTTAACAGCAAGGCTATAGTAATGGAGTCAAGAAGCTTTTGGTATATAACATCCATCAGCAAGCCAAACTTCCTTAAGAAATAAACTTCGATGATGGGAGTGGGCAATAGAATGAAGACCCATCAACCTGCCCACCTCGAACCAGTTACTAGTATCATTTATCACTCCTCAAACATAGGGAGAGAAGACTTGTTTTGCAGCCTGAAGATTGAACTGTGATTTAGAGTGGCAACATTTAACTCTGGAAGGAGGAATAACACTGACTTTGCGCAGCTGTATCAACCAATAATTTGATCCTCGTGAGTTTGTTTATGATATTTATTGGGCGACTGTTAGGGTCACAAGCTGCATTCGTCTCATAATCACTGACTTTCCTGTTTCACTGTTTGGCAAAAAGGGTGGGTTGTGAAAGAGCAGGGAGGAATGCACTTGTGTGCATTTGAGCCAAACCACCAATTATTCCAGCATTATCCTTCTGAGTGGCATTCGAGCTGCAGCTGCGTGACAATTCCATCCCCCCCCTCCCACTGGGTCATGTTTCTGCCTTGCTCGTCTTTCAGATGACAGGAAAGAAGATGCACCTGAGCTGTCAAATGGTCTCCCTGTTGCTGCAAATGGTTGATGTCTGTGTTGGTTGGAACTCATGCTGTTGCTCCAGTTGATTTTGTGGCAACTGTCGCAATGGTAGACAAAGCTGGGGTGGCGACCTCAACAATCTTGTTGGTCATGTCAGCAAGTTGCTGGATATTCACTGAATCGCCTGTGGAGACGAGGTGAGCCTTGCACTGCTCTGCAGGTGTTGGAGGAAAGGTTGTTGAAGTTGCCTGCAAAGAGCAGCCTCATATTACGAAACAACTGTAATGGTTTCCAGTCACCCAGTTCCTCAGAGACCAAGGGTTAGTGCAGGCACTTTTGTACAGGCCCAGAGGTATCAACCAGTTCGACCTTCAACACATCATAGTGGTTGGTCCTGGGTGTTTCAATGAGCAAGTCACGAACCTCCGAGGAATATTCAGGTTAGAGTGAGGCCACAACATAGGCAAAACACGTCTCTTCGGTGGTAGTCGCCCTCATGAGGAATCGAGCCTCGACCTGCCGAACCAAATAGTTGGATAATTCAGCCAAAACGGAGGTAGCTTGAGGCTCACGGACAACACAGCTGAAGATAGGGCTGAAAGAGACAATTAAGCAGAATTCTGGTATCTCATGAAAGATCACATCGGGGTCACCAATGAAGGGAAATCCAATAGATTACTAATTTCCACTTACCAAACATATCTGCAAGCCAAGGCTGGTTGCTGCCGGGCCTCTCGAGCCTCTCGAGGATGGCTTGGCCTGGACTGGTTAAACTTCTTTCATGAAGAGACTATGTCTTGTGAATGAGAGTGCAAACATCACCATGACTGAAGTCATTGACAAAAGACTTCAATAGCTTGAATCCGCTGTTCGCTTAGCATCTGTTAATGGTAATACAAAGCCTTGGTCGTAATCCCTTTAAAACTTTGTGAAAGTCTAAACTGTCATAGCATAGGATGAGTATAAAATAAACCTATCCTAGGTTTTGTTATTTAAAAAAAAAAAACTCAAGTGAAAAATTAAAAGAGCTTGCGATTTAGCAATTTAAAAATTAAAAATGCATTTAGAGAAAGACCCAAAATTAAAAAAACAAAAATAATTTTTTTTTATAAAAACGTAAACAACAAAATTATATAAACGTTAAAAGAAAAAAAGAAAAGTGAAAAAATAAATGTCAGTAACCAGAACTTGTTTCCCGTGCCAAAGCCAAAATGCTAATGGGATTTCCACGCTGGACAGCCAAGCACAGTCATTGCTTTAACCATGCCAGTTCTCCACGATCACCAGCAGTTGCGAGGAGCCTGCCACCAATGTCATTGATAATGTGGGACGTTGATCGGCCATAGACCCCCATTGTTGCGATGGCAATAGGTTCAAACATGTAGGACTGACTCAGGCTGGTGTATTTCTGGCACTTCATGTTTTCCGCATAGATGGCCGCTGCTCCAGCCGTAATAACTATGTTGTTGACATGGGATTCGGCAAACATGTCGACACAAATGCAGTCCCAAGTTAGAATTCTATCGTTCTTGTAGGGAACAATACTCAAGCCATCAGGGCGTGCATTGTCGCCATGGTAAAAACCAAGGGGTACCAAAATAGATGGTTTGCCTGACCACGTCATTCAAGGCAGCATGTCTTTGTGAATGACTGGCACTAAAACGGCATGACAAACCATGATGGCCAAGGGTATCCATTGTTGTACCGCATCAACACTTATGATGCTCACAGACCGTCGCTCCAACTCGCAGGGTGACCTCAACCCTCAGAGACTCTGGGTAAAACTGGGTTCCCAGGGAGGGAACATGGAATGTGTGGAGGCATGCCCCACTCTCCTTGGTTGCTGCGGCCACGAGACGGGCTCTGGCGACTTGATCAGCTCCGTTCCTCAGGCTGGCAAACGACACTCTTGCCGCCTCAATATCCCAAGGTTTTTGGCTGAGCCATTTCGTTATTTACATGCAAAGAGTAATATAAATGCGAGACTATATCAGAATAAAATCCTGATATTGCCTGTAGAGATGGGGAAGGCTTGGGCCTTACTGGTTTGAGAATGACAACAGCAGGATGGTGACGATCAACGGTGAGCACGACTGGGCCATGCTCCAGAAGTTCCACAATGATCTCGCCCAAAAGGTCACCCCAAACCAGCTCAGCAAACCTGGTTAGCAAACCCCAAACCACTTGGTTTATGCAGGATGGTGCACCCCGCATATAGCTGGTGACACCATCACTTTCCTGCGGCAGCTCTTCAGAAACCGCCTCGTTGCCCTGGGTACCGCTCATGACTGGGCACCCCAGAGCCCAGACTTGAACCCTTTGGACAACTAGTTCTGGGGGGCTGCCAAGGGTTCTGTCTACATCAACCACCCTGCCACACTCGATGATCTGAAACAAGAGGTGTCAGACTACCTCTAGGCAGTGCCACATGAGACCTACAGGAAAATTGGACAGAACTTTGGAGTCAGTATCAATGCCTGTCTGAACATCGAGACACATCAAGGGGCACACATGGAGAACGTCAATTACAAGGATTTTGCGTAAATGCCAATTTCAGACCTTGGGCTCTCACGAACTCTAGCAGTGATTTACTGCAATAGCAATCAGTGAAAGAAAATACAATGTCATAAGCTTTCAAAAAATGTTTGCTTCATGTTTCTGAGGTTTCTGTTTCTTTGTAAATAAACATTTAAAGTTGCATCACTCTTTTTGAAACACCCTGCATGTCATTTTGGTGCCATGTCTCATTGGTAAGAATCCCGAAAAAATTTTTTATAGTATCCAGATCCAGATCCACATCCAGATCTTCACCAGATCTTCATCAATTCATCCTCGTTACAAACCCAACCTGTACACCAAGTTTTTGTCTGAATATATTTTTTGTGAGATATCCTGCTCACAAACAGCAGACAAACAGGGATGAATACGCAACCTCCATCGACCTTCGGTGGTGGAGGTCATAAAGCTGTCCATTACTGAAAGTTAAATAAATCTCAAAAGGCTTTAGGAAACAACTTGAAGCAACGTGAGTAGTTTTGTACAAAGCAACACACGTCGTATAATCATCATTTTATTTATTTATTTTATATTTCATGGGAGGGGGGGGGGTATTTTTGTACTGTGTTGTATTTACATATCATAATTTTTCTTTTTTTCGAATTGGTGATTTGTATGCATCTTATAATTGACAGATATGATAGCAGAGCAATTCTGCCATCCAATGTGAGGTGACTTGCAGGTATTTCACAGTTGAATTATTTCATTATTAAAATTCCCTTTGAGTGTGGTCATTTTGATTTGAATGAAAGTAATTTGCAGTTAGTTCATACTTTTTATAGATATGAAAGCAGAACAACGCTGCAAAAAAAAGGGAAATGGACTTACAAACAGCTTTGAGGATGTCTATACATGATGAAAAAAAAAGATGCGAGAATTTGAATTTCCCTCCCCCTTGAATGCTTCATTCCTCGAATCTCCTTTCCTTCCCCTCGTTGTCTTCTCCAACTCATCACCTCTCATTTTTCCTCCCCGATCATCCCTCGGCACAGGCAGGATAGTCTCGGGTTACGTGCACTCCTCTTTGAGCTGCGATCCTGGGTTTGAATCTCGATCCGGCTATAAACTGTCATACTGGTGTATCACAGGTAGGGTGATTCATCAATGAATGTAAAACAAATAGAACAAATACCACGAACCCTTTAAAATGTCACAAGTGGTAGTTCATCCGCCAGGAGTAAAAGAGGAGTTAAAGTTTCGGCCTTAACCCTTCGTCAGGACAAAGACGAAAGAAGAAGGAAACCTTTCTTTGCCTGACCTAGGGTTAAGGCCGAAACTAAAATTATTTCATTCACGGCGGATCAACTACCATTGGAGGTATTTTAAACAGTTAGTGGTACTTGTTAACCTCCGCCATCGAAGATGGATGGAGGTTACTGTTTTCACCCCTATCGGTTTGTTTGTTTGTTTGTTTGTTTGTGAACAGTATTATGGAAAAACTCCTGGACGGATTTCGACAAAACTTTGGTGGGGGGATTAGGTATGGTCCAAGGATCATGCCATTAGATTTTGGACTTGGTCCCAAAAAAAAACTTTTTTTCAAAAAAATTTCGATTTTATTTGAAAAATATTTGAATTTTTTTTTTTTGCATTTCTACATGTTTTAAGTGATTTCCAACCCAAATGTCCTCCAAAAAAATTTTTTCCCCCCCAAAAATTTTTTTTTTCCCAGTTATTTCCCAAAAAAAATTGTTAGAGAAAAAAAAAACCAGAAATTTTGCAACTTTTTTTTCAAAAATATTTCGATTTTAATTTTTGGGCATTTCTACATGCACGTTGATCTAATTTAGTTTATTCAATCGTGGTTCAGGAGAGTCTGATCCGTTTTGACCTACAATGAATAGGATATCAGGTTCACTTAAATGACCCAGCAGTATTGGCGGCGGAGGTTTTGCACTATACCGAATGCTCCCGCTCTAGTTTGCTTTGTTTTGCCTTCCTTTGCTGCCCACGCAGACTGATAATTTTGTGCTGAATTTAGCGAGCATATTCTTTCTTTCGTTAACATTGATTCCTCAACGTGTGTACCATCCCTCAGATGGACGTTACACCGAGTGTTCTCGCTGCTGGTGTTAGTTGATGGACCTGAAATAAACCAAGGTGTCCTTCATGAAGAGTAGGTGAATTCTGAATACAG
The DNA here is from genome assembly GCF_056783735.1 of Eptatretus burgeri. Lineage (NCBI taxonomy): Eukaryota > Metazoa > Chordata > Myxini > Myxiniformes > Myxinidae > Eptatretus > Eptatretus burgeri. Next base: position 98,258,966 of record NC_140963.1, read on the forward strand.
CATGGTGCATAATCACAATAATAATAATAATAATAATAATAATAATAATAATAGTAATAATAATAATAATAATAATAATAGAATCCTCCCTTTCCTCAATAGTTCCGAAAACTAATTTACTCCTCCGTCTTCTCCCTCCTTGCGCACATACTACGGAGATGACCGCCCCTGTAGTGCAGCAGTCACCAATTAAATTTTTAACAAGAAATTAATATTTATGAAATGGTCATCGACAGAGAAAAGTACAATGTCTTGAAGTGAAAATGACGTCATAACTACATAAGGTACAGGCAACGTCCTCACCAGTAACATCGGCAGCCATGAGTCCTTCAGCACGGATAACTTTCACCTGCAGAAACCCCACATCATCCATGCACTGGAACGAACGAGTCAACGCCTGGGAAGGAAAGGGATTAAGAATCGTAAAAATGATGAGCAGGAGAGAATCGCATGTTTCAAGGATGAAAAAACAATTGTTGGCGTTTTCACCAAAACCGTCTCGGCCTTTTGTATTCAAATCATGTCAAGACTTAAAATGTTGTAGCCGGACCCACAAGTCATGTCGGACCTGATGGCATGATGACAGACGTGTCATGACAGATTCTATAATGTGGAGACAGAGTTAGTAAAATACAGTGGGCCGACGAACAGATTATTCTTCAAAAATTCTCATGGGATAATCAGAAAAAAGCAGTCCAGGAACGGAATAAAAATCCATATTATTATAAAATCCTACAAGTTGATGAATAAAAGATTTAATGATGAACCTGAAATGTATTCGACGTATCAAGAGGTCTTTTTGGCTTCGCAAAGGGAACTAACTCTCACAGCAGGCGGTCAAATAACACAAAATGGAAATGAAGAAGTCATCAATTCCTTTATTCGACATTTCTTCTCGCCAAATTAAAATCCCATGGATCCTTTTTATATTCTTGTTCTGGCGATGTGCTACGGTCTGTCACGTCTTGTCTCTTGTCATCGCCCACAATGGCGCGCTGTCGCAGAGTGACAGCTCGTCAGAAGGATGTCTTATTCCTCCATTCGAGAGGCCTTTAATTAATGTCACAGCCTTGACCCTCAGGCTTGACATCACTCCATCTTTCGCCGGGCTTCAGCGATTCCCTATCAGACCACTGACCTCACATCACGGGTTTCTTTCACTCCGGCACTATCGGGGTTCACGCGTGTATCTCAGCTCACAATCTTTGAGGGCGCAAGAGCCTCTCGGCAATTCAACTCCTCCATCTCTCTCGGCCATCCTAATCAAATTGCCTGGACAAGAAAATTCGTGGTAATTTTTCCACCCGCTCTCGAATAAGTGTGCCTATCAAATGTGGACTACGTCAAATTTAGAGCAGAATGAAAAGGCCAGGTGACATTTTCAACCGATCGTAACAATTTGAAGCACCCGAAATATCCAATTAAACACCCACCAAGGAGAGTCTGCAGTGAAGTAATTTTTCCATCAATGAATGAATGGTTCACTAAGAAATCCTATAAGCTTTGACAATCACCGAAGATAAAAAGAGAATAAGTTGTGGAGTCGGTTTTATGGCCGCATTTGATCTCTGCTTTGGTTGAGTCCACATGGCCATTTGGACAATGTGCCTGCTTGCCAAGTGAATCAAGAACTCATTTAAGCAGGAGTAAGGTTTTTCTCGGTAAGTATTTAAGCAGGAGTTCCCAGACGGGAACACCAAATTTCAAGTAAGGATTTTCTCCCATAGAATGAGTAAACTATTTCAATTCAATCCTTCTTGTTTTGCATTTGCGCTGGCAGGATAGCCCAGTGGTAGGCACACTCACCTTTAAGCTGTCCCACCTGAGTTTAAATCTCGGCCCAGAAATAAACTGTCATCCTGATGTTTAACATGAAGAGGCAATGCATTAATGGGTGCGCCGTCCATCGGAAGAATGTTAGGCTGGAGGAACCATCTGCCAACGCTGGTAGTTGGTCGGTGTTAAAGATCCCACAATGTTGTTGGTGATTATCGCCATGACTGAACAAATTACAAATTCATCTTCAGTCGAACGTCAGGCCTGGCCAGCCAATTTGCGAAAGTCTTGCGACGAATCCTTCCTCGGCCAACCCGACATGGTGGGAATAATTTGAGATTTTAAAGAAGTAATAGTTGTGGTCTCCTGAGATCGCATTATCAGCCTTATTTATTCAATAAAACCTCGCACAATTGATTTTTTTTGTTTGTTTTTTGTTTTACAGTTTAGTTTTCCGTTTCATGATCTTGTTTGAAACTGGAAATACGAAGTTATTGTACGACTTGTGTTGACATGTTTCCAAGCTGTTAACATGTTGTCAAGCCTGCTGTAGGCTTAGCGGTTAAGATGGTGGCTTGGGATCCTCGGGTTCTCAGTTTGAGCTCCGTAACCATTGAATTAACACCAGGGGGTTGACTCAGCCTGTCATCCTTCCGAGGTCGGCGAAATGAGCACCAGGATACTGGTAATAGGAGGGCACTGCATCAGCGGCACAGCTGCACCCCTAACCAATGATGCAACCAGCAGCCAAAAAAGCAGCACACGATGGGAACATGTAGTCAGACCAACTATTAAGGTCCTTTAACACTTTCTCACCTTTTACACAGAAATAAGTAACTGAAGAAGAAAAATATTTGAATTATAAAGATGCGTACGCTCAAATAAAAAGCGAAAAGGTTTTGTACATAAATATTTGAAGTCGGTCGATAATTATTATTTGTTTTTGTTACGATGTAAGTTGTCAGGATGTTTACCAATTTGAAATCGTCTGTTTTTTGGCCCTTCCATAAAATCAGTTGTTTTATTAATTTGCTTGTCATCGCACGTCATCACACATCTCAAGGGCACTTCTGAGGCAAAGTCATTTCAAACTGTATGATAAATGGATATAAAACTTCAGTATTCCCATGGAAACCTGGTATGACATGCATGTGACATGAATTACGCAAGTGTGTAAATCTCAAGATAAGAAATCATCGACATATTATGTATGCAGAAACGGCAGGACCTTGACACTCCACCCCACCCCTCCCCGATCCATCCCCACATGTACTTCCCTCCCTGTTTGTTCGCTACATTTGCTTTCTCTCCCCAGTTCTTACTTTTACTCTCTACGACACCATTGTCCGTATCTCCCATCTCCCCTGCCTTTGCTCCTTCCATTTGAGTTATCTCCATTTGGGGTTTGAGGAGACACAACAAAGTCCTCCCAGGAATCAAAAGTATCCACCTCCACTTTAGTAAGGGATCACTTTGGTTAGGGATAAGTTTATGGACCAAGTTGTACAACTTCGTTGTTCTCAGAGTTTTGTTCCAAGGGCTCTTTTCAGGATAGTCACCGAACACTGGACTGCCTCCAATTGTCGTTTGTTTGTGGTAATATTCCCGGGGATGGTTTTCAAAATCTTGGTGAGCTTCTGAACATTCATGCACTCTAACACACATTCATGTATTCGTCATTTCATGCATGCACGTGCGCACGTGTGCACGCACACACACACACACACACACACACACACACACACACACACACACACACACACACACACCAATCCCAGACGGGTTGCCACTCCAACACAGGATACCAGCAAGCTGGCACTCATTTTGCCGACGTCAGAGGGATGATGGGCAGAGTCAACCCCACCTCTTATTAATTCAACAGCTGAGCAGGATTTGAACTCAAGCTCCTCGGATCCAAAGCCCACCACCCTAACCATTAAGCCAACACCAGGCATACATAATGCATGAAATCACCTCAAGCTCCTAATTTGAAAAACTATAGCACTTACAAAAGCAATGTATGCGGCGGTTTGTAGCTATGAAGATCAGGCGTTCGATGATATGAGTGAGGAAAGTGAAAAAAAACAAACATTTGAGCGCTTTATCGTTAAGAAACCATTGTAGCCTTTTCTAAATCAAGGCAATGTTGAGCAGGTCAAAAAAAAAAATGGCGAATAAAGATATTGTAAAGAAGATGAGAGTTAGGATAGTGTTAAGGCTGGAGTCTTTCAATCAGAGAGTAGTTAATGTGTGGAATGGTCTCCCTGGAAAGGTCGTGGAAGTAGAGGGGGTAGATCGGTTCAAATTGGAATTATGGGTACCTCGATGCATTGGAGATAGATGGGGTACAAGGATATTGGCAGGACTTGTAGATCTATAGCTTTTGTGTGGATGGGTAATGGTTTATACAGTTAGTGTAGCACAGGCATGTTTGGCTGATTGGCCTCTTCCGATGCCAAGGAACCTTGTGTGTATCATCGTATGTATCATTGTGTGTACTTTTCAACCTTCTTTGATAGCATGGTCCAGCAAAACCCCCTTTGAAAATTATCTCAGGTTTATGGAAGAGCTTGTAAATACACATCACACCAATCAGAAAGAGAATAGACAAATCAACACAACGTATGGAATTTGAGCTTGGGATTTGAGGGTCATGAACCCCGTGCCCAGAGGGGAACACCAAATTGGCCAACCCAAACTGCAAGTTATAACAACACACTGTAGAAAACATAAAAGTAAATGAATGGTGGCATGTTTTGCAGCAGCAAACAGCAGAGCCGGCTTACATAACGGTTGACGATGGCAGCACGCTCGTTGGGGTCTTCTAGTGGGCAGGCGGTCAACTCAGTGATGGAGACAGAACATGATGCAGTGAGGGTAAGGAGCAGCAATAAGGAACCAGTATTCTCAGTGAGTGTTAGCTCCATTTTGTGAGTTCGTTCTCTTTCAATCTCAAGCAGGTCCACCTGGCACCTGGAACAATGAGATTTTGGTCCAGGTTAACATACTAACTTCCGGGGCACAACAGTTGTGAAACTGCTTTCAAACTCTCATATCAGGTCATTAGAATCATACAATTGAGTCTTAATGAGTTGAATGGAAGTCTGAGACTCATGGGTTTGAGTCCCTACATTCACGATCTGAGTCAAATTTCAGCAAAATAGGGACTCAAGTTGGAATGAAGTCAGTAACTCAAGCCCAACATCACAAAATAGAAGCAAATTGGGTGACTGAGACGACCCTTAATCTGAGAGCATCTACCTGCTTATACATGCAACACAAATTGAATACCATTTCCAATACATTTATAACATAAATCATTTTCATTCAAGTACTTAATTCCAGGCTCCTTCAAAATATTTGCAAGCTCTGCAATTCATAATCGCTCGCAGGATAGCTCTGGATTAGTGTAATCACCTTTGACCTGTCTAGTCTGGGTTTGATTCCCAATCTAACAAAAACTGTCACCACGGTGTTTCGCATGCAGGGTGTTCCATCAATGAATGCACTGTCCTTTGGAGGGACCTGAAAGTGTCCCTTTTGCATGCATTCACTGATGTATCTTAAATATCCCATGACACCATTTTTGTAAAAGTAGAGCATTATCTTCCATATTCCTTCCTTGATAACCACTGACAAGGGCAATGGCAATCCACCCAGTGTATAATCTGCTTCGTGGCTGTTCATTCATTATATGCAGCCAAAGAGGTATCTTACGAAGCATTGATATACTGTGTCAGATAATGTATTTCCAACAAGTAAAACAAATGACACAGTCATGTTCATAGTGTCGGACAGAGTAAGGAGAAGCGAGACACATTGTCAAATTATATTTTCTGATGATCTCAGTGTTGAGGATTGATGACAACCGACGGCAGATAACAGTCTTTAGCATGTGCAAGACCCATTAAAATGGTCCAATGATGTTGACATCAGAGTTAATGCCTCAACCACCTTATCCACACTCACTCCATTTTATACAGAATGATGACACACAAAGCTGACTGCGTTCACTCTAAATATGTGTAAACTGCCTGCCCTCTGCTGGTGCAATTTCAAACTGCAAGCCTCATTGCGAAATGTAAGCAATGAGCAATTGATAAAGCATTGGACTTTGGTGTATCATCATCATCATGATCATGATCCTCATCAGCGTACCATACTTGTGGCAGAGTGTCGGTGCTGCCAAAGCAGTCTCTTGGCAAGGGTTATGCTGGGTGGTTTGTCATTGCTTTCCCATACTTTGGTGTTTACTGGTCTTTAATATAATCTTCCCTAAGAAAAATGGACATCACACGACAAAATAAAATGATGCCTTGACAATCAGCATCGCTCGAGCCTTCGAAGAAATGAGACATCTGATCCGACGTATCATACTCTGTGTTGCAGAACGTTGGTTTTGCCGAAGCAGTTTCTTGACCGCGTGTCATGCAGGGCAATTTGCCATCCCTCTCCCAACAGTAGTTAGCGCAGCAACTTGAAATTTGGCCACGGTGTTGGCGATAGTTCGCCTACTCTTTGCGAAGGACGCCATGGGATCTTTAACGTCCACCAACTGATGTCAGCAGACGGAACGCCAGTATATCAGAGATGAGACATATCAAGGCCAAAATAAGTATTCGTGCCGAGATGCAGAATGATGTTCCATTATGAAGCTGGAGTGTGAGTTTCTTTATCTTGGTCTTTGTTTACAATGCATTGTTGAGTACAATTCCACAAAAGCTATCACAATGGCTTTGCCTGTGCTCCGTTTGTGCTGCTTTTGTACAGTCCAGCCAATGTGATGTAGTTACGCACAAACCAAACGATTCTAAAAAAAAAATACGTGATCAAAAATTAATTTCAGGTTGTGAGAATTACTTGAGAAATCTAACTGTAAATAAATTGATGAAACTTATGATTCATCCAGTGGGACAAAATGATAATTAATTCAAATAAAACACTGGAAATCAATGTGATGTTGTACTGATCCACCAAATAGGCTTCAGCTGCCAAAGGTCTAGTTTAAAATGGCCATTCTTTGTATGTGCTATGTAAGGGTGTCACGTGATTGACGATGAAGAACTTCCCCCAAGCATCCAGTTCAGCGCATGAGATAAGTGCCTCGACTCTCTCCTGAATGGATTCCTTTACTCCACACTCAAACCACTTGCTTTCAATGTCCAATATCACCACATCTTTGGCGCTAAAGGCATAGCCGGTAGATTTTAGATGAGTATACACTGCGGGTTCTTGAATATTTTCTGTGGTGCTCGTCCTACGATGATGTCCCATCAGGGCTTTCAGGGACTGTTGTGTCTCTCCAAGGTAATAATCCTTGCAATCCACCTGATCGCATCTTACACCACACACCATGCTGCATTTCTTTTCCTTCGGGGGGGCTTATGCTTCACATGCGCCAATTGTTGTCCCAAGGTGCTTTGGGGCTTGAAAGCGGTGGAGATCCCATATCTTGAGAAGGATCGTTTTACACTCTCCGATAAGCATGAAACATACAGTATTGGTGACCAAGGTTCCTTTTTCTTGGCTGACTTGAACGATGGACTGTCAGGCCTATTTTTGGCCATTTAGCTTTAAGAAAAGCCCATCTAGGGTAAGGACACTTTTGGAGCACTCGTCTGATGCTTACTTTCTCCTTTTCAACGTTACACGGATCACTAACCAACGTCAATAAAGGAGAAAGAAACTGTGATCACCAGCAGTAAATTATTGTAAATCTGTATGGTGGTGATAAACAAGGGCAAATCTTAACAATCCCACCACCCCTCACCTTACGCCACCCTTTCAAACACCTCTTGTGTTGCAAGCAAATGTTTGTAAACTGTCATCATGATCTTATTAATTATTTTAATAAGAGCAAAATGATCTTATTAAAAGCATCAAAGGTACTGACAAGAATACATGTCATTGCAATTAATTCACAGTTTCCTTACTTTACTGATGTATGGATGTTTTCGCATAAATCAATGAACATGTATCCATCCATAAAATCTCATCATAAGGAATTTGATGTCATCAGAAGGAATTGGATTGATTTAATATACATGGCGAGGGAAGATGGTGTTTCTGCAAAGTATTGTTCCAGGTCGACACGTTTCCGGTGGTGGGAAACTTTTCTTCCATTCCCCAAGTGACCAGCTTCCAAAGTTAAGGAAACCATTCTGGATTTGCCACTGTTACAATTGATTGTTGTCCACTTTTGAATGTGTCGATTGTTGTTTGCATTGTGTGCTTGTTGCCATGTCCTTTCCAGGCCCGTTTAGTTGTCTTGATCTTTGTGTCTGCCTCGGCCATGTAGGCTTGTCCATTTTATCTCTCGACTCACAGACGTTTGTGGTGCTTTCCTCCAATTGCCTCCATTCCATCACCTGCGGAATCTCTTCCTCGGATTGTTCAGTCATTCTTCCCTGCAGGGCTTTAAGATGGCTGTTCAGCACCACCTCGGGTCACCCCTTCCCAAGTCATACTCACGATCTTTTCTAAGCCTCATTAACCCTTGCTAAAACCACACCACCTTTTCAAGCTTATTGTGTTTTCTTTCCTCCAGCTCATCATCTTTTTTGTGGTTTTGTTCCGTTTGTTTCATTTCTGCTTTTCCCTTCCTCTTCCTGCTGTGTTTGAGTTTGTATCCAGCTTGTTTACCCCCTGTGTCATTCTATCTTTCCTCTTGCTCTCATTCTTCTCCACGACCATTCTTCCTCCAGATGTCCCTCTACCGTGCTTTTTGTGTTTCCCCCCTTTCCACTACATTCTCCTTGTTCCGTTATGTTCCATTCCATTCTGTGTTCGAGCCCCTCCACGAGCCTGGACTTAATGCGTCTCCAAAAACAAACAAACAGAAGAGCAGTTGAGTCTTGTTGTAATGAATATCTACATACTGTGCACTGGGTGTTGTATTCAGGATTCTTTATACCAGAACTCCATGTCACCTCCCCCTCCACTGCCCACCCTACCCCCCACTTTCTGAAAAAAAGTGTTTATTATAATGAGACCAGCAAGCTCCTGCATTGCATTTACACATCATCCAATCTCTAAGGATTGTGGGCTGTGTTCCACTTTTTTTTACAATGATGCTGGTGCAGGTATTTGTCTGCTAATTAAATACATTTTGGTTTTTACTTAATGGAACCTGATTAATTAATGGCAACATGACAAGTATGAGTTTTCATGAGAAAATGGAGAAATGTCCCCACCCTCAACCCCCAACCCCATAGCTCAACGAGGCTGTGACGTACGTGGCTCCCTGCCTGCGTACGTTCAAAGTATACACCCACATAATGCACACCAGAAGGTTCCTGTGATTTTTCCTGAGTTTTAAATGGAGCTCATATTTGCTCAAACAAAAACACGTGGTGTAACGTCCCGAGAAGTCAGTCTCACTCCTTGAAGTCCATGAACGAGGGTTATTCCAAGCAAAAGGCAAAATCATTCAGTATGAGCAATAAATCAGAGAAGCAATCTCTTCTCCGGCCCATGACGCGCTTCTCACACGCTCCGCCCTTCTGGATCCAGATGTATATCGTTAAAGCTTCAAATAGCACAATTAAAATTTGGACTTCCGGTTCCGGTTTTTGAGCGAAGGTTGGTTCTCTGCCGACTTTCTTAAAGATAAGTCTCCGGTCGTTGTTTGTCACGTTTTGACTGATTATTTTGTTGCCTCCATGTTTACTGCGTGTTCCGAGTTCGGTTTTGTTTCAAAGTTTGTGCTATTTGGTGAGTCTTCATCGGTCTTGTCATATCGGGTTTCCCTGAGGCCTACCCGTCTACCGCAAATGTGCACGATCGTGTGCATTTGTTGTATTTTCTCATTTCCATCAGTTTTTATTTTCTCCACTTTTCCCTCCCCCCTCCCTCTATTCTCCCAACGATACCCTCTGTTTCATGTCTTAAAATGTAAAAAAAAAAAACTACATTAAAAAACCTTTACCCTTCTCACCTTGTACCCCATGTAATCTCACGAATTTCTCCACCTCCTCGTCTTCCTCCTCCTTCCTCTTTTGCCGATCCACATTCACCAACACCATGATTTTTCTTCAACCTTTCCTTTACCTAATCTTACCTAAACTTTATCAAAAAATAAAAATTAAAAATCGGACTCTTAAAATGTTTCACCTTCCTCTGTTGCACGTGTAGTTCTCTGCATCGTATCATAATTCACTGCTCTTATTCTCTTCAAAAGACTGTTTTCAATTCGATCACGACCTCGGGTCAATTCGACCCGTGTCTAAAACGTCCCACTGTTACAATGTTTCTTTTCTCTATGCTCTTAATCCTCCTTGATTGCATCCCTCACGTAATTTCTTCTCTGATGTCCCAAACTATGTGGTGTTCCAACGTCTGAGGGCTCCATCGAACCAAACGGATATCTCACTCTCTCAAAAAGTATATTCCTCAACATCGCAAACATGCTCTCTCTCCTCTGATCACACCTTCCCCTCTTCTCAACCCCTCAAATATTGTGCCTCGACATGCCCACTCCCTTCTTCACCATACCAAGATTAAGATCTCATCCTTCCCTCTCCGCACCTCTCCCATCACCCTCCTGCACCTTGGTCGTGCCTCGTCTCATCGTCTCCCTTCCCTCTCAAAGCTTCCCTCTCACCCCTCCCTCTCAAAGCAACCTTCACACTCTTCCCCCTCCAAGCTTCCCTCTCACCTTTCTCAAAAGCTCCCCTCTCACCCTTCTCCCTCCAATCTCCTCCCTCACTCCCCCCTTCTCAAACTTGACCTCCCTCACATCCACAAAGCTGCCTCCTTCCCTTGCCATCTCCCTTCCATCTCATGCCTCGACCTCCCCCAATCTTCAACTTCCTTCTGTCCCCTCTCTTACTACTCCCCACTGTGCCTCGTCTCATCACCACCAAGCCATTTTTCCTCCTCATGCAGCGCTCTCCCTGAGATATTTTCCAATCCCCCAAGCTCTGTCAGCACCTTTCCCTACATCCCCCCACCCTCCTCCCTCGTCCTACCCTCTCCCTCCCTCCCTGTACCCAAAGCCACCCCCCCTCCCTGTACCCAAAGCCACCTCCCTCCCTCTTCCTTAAAGGTATGGAGCTCAAACATCTGGGGCCTTCACTCAAACTTGACATCTTTCCAAGCAAGTTGCCACCAACAAACCAGACATAATCTGCTTTCCAGAAAGTTTCCTCCTTCAAGACGTCTCTGACTCCCGAGTATCTCTCCCTGGTCACTCCCTTCTCCGGTATGACAGAACTGAGCCTTGTTCTGGTGGCGGAGTTGCTCTCTTCATCAAAAACTCCATTCTTCACTCTCCCTGCATTGCCATCACATCCCAAACCCCCAGGAATACCTCTGGCTGTGGCTTCCCCTGCACTCCCACCACATGTTTATCTGTGTGTTGTACCATCCACCAAACAGTCATGACTCCATTTACACCCCACTCACTGAAAACATGGACCAACTTGTATCCTCTCATCCCAACTCTCTCTTCCTCATATGTGGTGACTTCAATTGTCATCATGCCAGTTATCTGGGTGTGGGTACCTCCCTCACCCACCATAGCACTTCAGCAAAAGTATTCTGGCCCTCATTGGGACTGACATAGTCGGTCAACTTCCTGACCCGGATATCAACCAATGGTACTCCAACCTCTTCTGGATCTGATTTTGACCAATTTCCCTGAAACTATCTGCTGTTCTTCCTCTACTCCAATCAGTTCATCCATCTGACCACATGCTTGTCAAAGTAAACATCTCTCTGGCTGTAATTAGAGAACCACCTCAGCACCGTCGAGTCGGGCATTTCACTCAGACCGACTGGGAGGGACTTCAAGCAACCATCAAACTTTTAGACTGGTCTGCTATCTCTACTTTCTCCAACATTTACTTGTCCTGGGAATTCTTTCAAATAAATTTGTTCTCTCTCATGCACACATTTATCCCCTCTCGTCTTCAGTTGTCACACCTTTCCTCCCGCCCTTGGTACACTGAAGCTTGTGGCGAAGCAGTTGCCGTGAAACAATTTGCCTTCACCTCATGGAGGGCACATCCAACTGAAGGCAATCTCAGTTCCTTCCACAAAGCTTGGAATAAGTATGTGTCTACCCTAAGGAGAGCCATAAAACAACATCTTTCTCATCTCAAGTCTGAACTCTCAAAGCTGTCTCCCTCCTCCAAATCCTGGTGGCATCTAGCTAAAATCTGTTTCTGGTATATGTTCCCCTTCCATCTGCTCCCTTACCAAAATTGCCACACAGCTGACACTGCACACAAAAAGGCGGAATGCCTAAACTCCATGTTTGCTTCTAAATCTTGTGTCCCAAACCCATTGCTTTCTGCACCCACCTTACCCAGTCGCACCCTGCTGTTCCTGGACTCTGTGTCCTTTTCTCCCGACAAGGTGGAGATTTTGCTCTCAAATCTCGACTCAGATTCTGCAACCGGTCCAGACGGCATCAGCCCACGTGTCCTAAAAACCTGCTCTGTTACTGTTGCTCACCCTCTCTCTGTGCTATTCACCCTCTCCGATTTGTGATTTGCTCTATTTGCTCAAAGTCATCTGGCATCTGCTTGGAAATCAGCAAACATTACTGCTCTGCATAAAAAGGTGCAAAAACAGATCCCTGCGACTAAAAAACAATCAGCCTTCTCCCAATCATCAGCAAGGTTGTGGAATCCATCATCGCTTCCACCATTAAATCCTTCCTCTTCTCCAATGGCCTGATTTCCAATCATGAACTTGGATTCAGACCAGGTCTCTCTACCCTGGACTTGCTGCTCCTGCTTTCCCAACAATGGATGCATGTCCTAAATGCCAGACATGAAATCAGAGCTATCTCTCGAGACATATCACATCCCTCCGATAGTGTGGCACCCTGCCCTGCTCACCAAACTCTCTTCCTATGGTATCCAATGCAATCTCCACTCTTGGCTCGCAGACATCCTCTCCTGTTGCAGCCAGCCTGTGGCCCTTAATGGAATTCTCTCATCCCCTCTTCCTGTCCAGGCTGGTGTTCCTCAAGGCAGTGTTCTGGGCCCTGTTCTTTTTCTGGTTTTCATCAATGATGTCTCTGACTCTCTGGAAAATTCTCTTTATCTCCTTGCTGATGACTCCACCATCGGCTGTACCATCTGTCATACCTCAGATCGGTAAGCCGCAGTGTCTTCACTCTCTGCAGATCTGGATAAAATCACAAGCTGGTCAAACACATGGAGCATCTCTTTCAATCCTGACAAATCTCACACTCTATCGATGTCTCTCTGAAAGTACCATCTGGAACCCCGCCTCATCTACTTTCTCAACAACCTTCTTGAAGAAGTCCTTTCATTCAAGCTTCTGGGTCTCACTATCTGCCATGATCTTTCCTGTGAAAGCCACATTTCCAACCTGGCCTCCAAAGCCAGTCGTCGACTGAGCATCCTTGGTCGTGTAAAGTTATTCCTTGGCACACGTAAGCTCCTGACCACGTACAAAGCTTTCATCCACAGTCTGATGGAGTATTGCTCTCCCCTCTGATCTGGTGCTCCTGCCTCTCAATTTCTTGGCTTCATGCTGTGGAAACCAAGGCATTTAGGATCATTGGTATCTCGCGCAGTGAGGCTGAGTCTTTGGGTCTCAAAGTCTCTCACCTCAGGCAGATTGGTGTTCTTTTTGCCTTTTACCATCTCCTCTCCGGCTTCATCCCCCTGCACTGTTTGTGATCTGTCCCCCTCCCCCCCCCCCAATATTTCCGTAGGGCGCTCATGGTCCACCAGCAACCCCCTTCTGGTAAAACTACCACAATCAAGAATCACTGCTCACCTTCACTCTTTCATTTTTCTTTTTTCACATCTTTGGAACAAACTCCCACTCTCTCTTCAATCCCACTCTTCCCTCCAGGTCTTCAAATCAGCTGTTCACCACCATCTCTTATCTTCCCCCATCCAAACCCATGATCTTTTCTACCCGCGTTAATCCACCCAAAACCCACCTCCTTCAAATTCCCTGTAGTGTCCATCTTCTTTACCCTGTGTACACCGCCCCATCCCTCTCCCTTCAATAGATCTCCTCATGTCTCTGTTCCCCACTGTTTTGTGCTTCCCTCTCCCACCCCTATTGTCTCCTGCTCCCCTTGTTCGTTCTGTGTGTTAGCTCTTATATGAGCCTCGACATTGTATCTAAAAAATACTAAAAAAAAATTTTTTAATTATGACTGGTGTGATTCCAATCGTTCAGCGGATAAGCTCAAAATTGGTTAAATAATGATATAAGCATGAAATTTGGCATATAAGTATTTTATTATATGCAAAATCATATAAAAGCAAGGCCTATTTTGGATTGTGCCCCCCCCAAAAATAGTATTATGATTTCAAAAATAGTGCTGTTTTGCATAATATTAAGACATGAAATCCCAGTGAACAGCCTCTTAAGTATAAGGATGTTGTCAAAATGTCTTATTAAAACTTAAATGGATGTTTTAGATGATAAACGAGTGTGTTACATTATAGGAACATATTACAAAATCGATGTTTTACATGAAGTACCTTTTAACACCATGTCGTTGTGAAGGTAATAATCCGAGGCACACAGTTTCTGAACCAAAGTTTGACACCATGTGATGTGATGCCATAATTACAAGTTTTGTATACAACATTACAAAATACTCATTAGCATATCATCCTTGTAGGTCTACAAGACACTAATGTAACAAAAAAGTTCGAGGATATATATATATATATATATATATACATATATATATATATATATATATATATATATATATATATATACATACATAAAGGCTTTTATAGCCCTACCCCCACGCAACCACAAAACAACAACACAGAACTTTCTGATTCTAATATGCGGTTTGTTTTCACCGTACAGGATAACATTTTGTGATAATCCACAAAAAAGATAATTATAAAACAACGCATGGTCCGACTGAACACGGACTAAACATTATATAACCTATTGATATTCACTAACCGCTTGATATTCATTATTTGGCACCAACATGTTTACTGAACAACACAACAATAATGTAGAAACACTTACATGACATCAATATTTACTCCTGATGATGACAGTTCCCAGCACAATAACAGAGAGCTGCACGTTGAAGGTTCGCCTTGTAGCACTTACACAAACCCATGCAGACTTTGCGACATCCACAGTGACTCAATTCATGACAGGACATTGACGCTTCAGGTAGGGTGGTCCACATTGATGTTCATCTGTCATCTTTCTAATTCCATCCCCAATCAGCCGAGCTTGGCAGGACTGGACTGGGCAACAAGGCTTGTCCCTGGATGTAGCCTCCGAGGAAGGAAGCTCTCTTGATGTGTTCACAAAGTGCAGCCTGGTGAGGAGGGATGTTTTTGATGGACCTGGAGCTTTGGGTAAAAAGTGTTTGACGTGCTTCATTGACTTGGCTCGATAAACACGTGCGGCTCCACCAAATTACAACAAATCGTTCAATTTCTTCCAGATCCTTGTCTGACACTGCCAGTGAATTTGCTGATAGATTACAAAACACAGGTGTAACAGCTGAAAATGCCTTCCCGGTGTCATATGCTGATTTATTGTCTCGTCCACAGAAGGCTGACACAGTGTTACACCCAGTGAAAGCATGGAAGAATGGCAAAGCAGTGCAAATGTTGGAGCTCAAGCTGCTGGCAATGATATGTACAGGTGTATACCTGAAATGCTTCCCCACTCCCAAGGCAATCCAAAGTTCTTGAAGATTGAGTTTTGCCATGTTGGAGATACAAAGAACAACGATATCTGTATCAACAGTTCCTATCATCACTCGGCTGTATCCTTTCTTAGCTGCATGAGCTGCGTGAAGCAAGACTCGTATATCACCTTCTTCATGAGTGCATGGTGCAAGTCCATCCTTGGCAAAAGCAGTGGCACCGACGATGTCTTCACAACCGTACTTATTAGTTGTTTGCCTTCAACAACCAATGCTTTCACAAGCTTTGCCAACAACGCAAACAGTTCGACTTCATTTTCCTCCCTTTGTTGGAAGCTCAGCCAATTTCCAGGAAGCATTCCATGGCTGACAACTCGTCGATGCATACCATGTCCACGCATTTCTCTCGTACTTTGCTTTCAACTGTTGGGTGAATATCTGTCTCATAAAACATCGAGGCATTTAACAGATTGTGCTTGTGACACAACATAAGTTATGAAAACATTTCTGGCATAATCCTCAAATGTTTTGCACTTTCCAGGAGGCAGCATGTTTACTATAACCGCTCCATCCATTATCTTGGCATATACTTCAGGTGGCTGAACTGCTGCATCCTTCTCTAGACAATAGAGGAGATCCGATTTGTGACGTAAACAGAATTTTCCTCCTGAAAATAAAGATGGTGGACATGCTTGATTCTCGTGCTTGAATAATTCCCTGAAGTTCCCGTCTCTGGACTGACATGGTATAGACTATAGAGTATACAAGTGTGAAAACAGACTGCTGTCATTCTTCAAGGAAGAGATTTGCTGTTGGACTATGGAACGAAGTTTTTGAGATGGGGTCCCAAATCGAGGAAGGTTGTTTCTGTGTCTTGTGTCTGTAATTGGTTTAGAACAGTCCTTCAAAATATGCTGCATGGATATATCATACTGTGACTTTCCTATCTGGTGGGAATTCTTGACAGATTTCACTTCAATGACCGGCAGGACATATTTCTTGTCCCAAATCAGTAGAGTAGATCCATACTATCCTCCAAGAATGGAGTTCCCATTTCCTTGATGGTGGCCACAAGTGCATTGACATCCTTTGTAAAGAAATGTTGAACACCAGAAACCTGTTCATGATGGTAGAAATCGTCTACATTGGTCATCTAAAAACCAGGTGTTGTCAATTAATGCTGATTCTACTGTAAGGTTATCAAATTGTGCACTAACTAGTATGAACTAGAGAATATAATTTGATTATTAACACATCTTTCAATTTTACAATTTATTAAATACTCTTCTGGTTTTGTTAATTTGAAGGAGGAAGACTGTTGCGTGAAATTTAGGGAGGAGGTGAGACAGGCGTTGGATGGTGGTAAAGATGGGTGGGATGATTGGGCAACGACAGCAGATGTTGTGAGGGAGATAGCTAGGAAGGTACTTGGTGTGACATCTGGACAGAGGAAGGAAGATAAGGAGACTTGGTGGTGGAATGAGGAAGTACAGGAAAGTATAAGGAAGAAGGGGTTGGCGAAAAAGAAGTGGGATAGTCAGAGAGATGAAGAAAGTAGACAGGAGTACAAGGAGTGGCGGCGAAAGGCAAAAAGAGAGGTGGCAAAGGCCAAGGAAAAGGCATATGACGAGCTGTATGAGAAGTTGGATACAAAGGAAGGGGAAAAGGATTTATACCGATTGGCAAGACAGAGGGACCGAGCTGGGAAGGATGTGCTGCAGGTTAGGGTGATAAAGGACGCAAATGGGAATGTGCTGACGAGCGAGGAGAGTGTGTTGAGAAGGTGGATGGAGTACTTTGAGGAGCTGATGAATGAAGAAAATGAGAGAGAGAGAAGGTTGGAAGAGGTGGAGATGGTGGATCAGGAAGTGGGGTGGATCAGTAAGGATGAAGTGAGGACTGCTATGAAGAAGATGAAAAGTGGAAAGGCGGTTGGCCCAGATGGTATAACCAGTGGAGGCATGGAAGTGCTTAAGAGAGATGGCAGTGGGGTTGTTAACCAGATTGTTTAATAAAATCTTGGAAAGTGAGAGGATGCCGGAGGAGTGGAGATGAAGTGTACTGGTTCCGATTTTCAAGAATAAGGGTGATGTGCAGAGCTGTGGAAATTACAGAGGGATAAAGTTGTTAAGCCACACCATGGAGTTGTGGGAAAGAATAGTGGAAGCTCGGTTGCGAGGAGAGGTGACGATCTGTGAGCAGCAATATGGGTTTATGCCAGGAAAGAGCATCACTGATGCGATGTTTGCTTTAAGAATGTTGATGGAGAAGTACAGGGAAGCCCAGAAGGAGTTACATTGTGTGTTTGTGGATTTAGAGAAAGCTTATGATGGGGTGCCAAGAGAGGAGTTGTGGCATTGTATGAGGAAGTCGGGAGTGGTGGAGAAGTATGTGAGGATCGCACAGGATATGTACGAGGACAGTATGACAGCGGTGAGGTGTGCGGTAGGAATGACGGACCGGTTTAAGGTAAAAGTGGGATTGCATCACGGATCGACTCTGAGCCCTTTCCTGTTTGCAATGGTGATGGACAGGTTGACGGACGAGATCAGACTGGAGTCCCCATGGACTATGATGTTCGCGGATGACATCATGATCTGTAGGGAGAGTAGGGAGCAGGCTGAGGCGAGCCTCAAGAGGTGGAGGTACGCACTGGAGAGAAGGGGAATGATAGTCAGTCGGAGTAAGACAGAGTACATGTGCGTAAATGAGAGGGAGGGTGGTGGTATGGTGCGGTTGCAAGGAGTTGAGGTGGGGAAGGTGGATGGGTTTAAATACTTGGGATCAACTGTCCAAAGTAACGGAGAGTGTGGGAGAGAAGTGAAAAAGAGAGTGCAGGCAGGATGGAGTGGGTGGAGAAGAGTTGCAGGAGTGATTTGTGACAGAAGGGTAGCTGCAAGAGTGAAGGGGAAAGTATATAAGACGGTAGTGAGACCAGCTATGTTGTCTGGTTTGGAGGCGGTGGCACTAACAAAAAGACAGGAAGCGGAGCTGGAGGTGGCAGAGTTAAAGATGCTGCGATTCTCGTTGGGAGTGACGAGGATGGACAGGATAAGGAATGAGTATATTAGAGGGACAGCGCAGGTGGGACGGTTTGGAGACAAAGTGAGAGAGGCGAGATTGAGATGGTTTGGACATGTGCTCAGGAGGGAAGCGGAGTATATCGGGAGAAGGATGTTGAAGATGGAGCCGCCAGGCAGGAGGAGAAGAGGAAGGCCAAAGAAGAGGTTCATGGATGCGGTGAGGGCAGACATGCGGGTGGTTGGAGTGTCAATGGAAGATGTGGAGGATAGAGCGAAATGGAGACGGTTGATCCGCTGTGGCGACCCCTAACGGGAGCGAGCCGAAAGAAGAAGAAGAAGTTTTGTTAATTTGCAAAAATATCCGTCATACATTTCAAAAAGCCATTTTATCTCATCACGTACAAGATACCAGGTGCAACCTATTTTAATCTCGATATCATAAAGTAGTAATCCACCAATTTTGCGACTGATATCATGATTTGAACAATTCCTCGAACATATGACGGTTAATTACTGGACGAGAAGGATAAACAAGAAAACACTAACCCTATTACCGGAATACAATATCTCACAAGATGGGTATTTATTGCAACGGAGGGAGAATTAAAAGATCACCAACAGTACCTAGAACCTACATTAAAATATCACTTACAGAACCCCGAACCTTTTCAATTGTAATACAGATGGAACAAGAAGGGCACTCAGTAGAGCGCATACCGCTGATACGTAATGCCTGATCCATGAGAACATATCGGGCCAATACTTTTTTGAAATACCATGCTATATATCGTTTTTGGCCCTATCTCTCAATGGTGAAGTCACTTCAAAATTAAATAATTCTCGTATCCATATCCAGATTTGGATCTTCATCAAAATCGAATCAACTGGTCACACACACACACAAAATCGAATGATCACACACACCAAACCTGTCCACTAAGTTTCAGCTGAATCCATGCACAACTTTTTGTGATATCATAAAATAAAAAATGACCGTTTTTACAGCCATTTTTCCCTGCTGTGCAGGGGTTAGGCTTTTTCTTGAGGCAATGTTTTTTTTATGGCCGGATGCCCTTCCTGACGCCAACCCTGGTCGCCTCTTACGACCCACAGGGATATGGTATACCTATTCTAACCAGGGCATACACCGGGACCAGTACACTGGTACTCACTTCGCCGACCTCAGATGGATGACAGGCTGAGTCAACCCCCTGGTGTTAATTCAGCAGCCAACAGGGCTTGAACTCAGGACCCTGGGATCCCAAGCCACCACCCTAACCACTAAGCCAACACCAGGCTATTTTGTGATATCATGATATATATATATATATATATATATATATATATATATATATATATATATATATATATATATATATATATACATATATACACACACACCGTTTTTGCAACTCCTCTTCAAATTTCAAGTGAATCGGATGAAAATTGACAATTTTAGAAATGTGGCTTATGTTGACCTTTTGGCCTCTGTGGACCTCCAAAATAAATGGTGGTTGAATTCATTGACCTGAAAAAAATATATATATATATATAATTTTAGAAATACCATCTTAGTTGTTGACCTTGGGCCTATGTTCACATTTTGGCCGATGTTGACCTCAAAAATAATTGGTGGTTGAATTCAGTGACCTCACATGCAAATTATCTTCAAATTTCAAATCAATGGGTTGAAAATTGAGGATTTTAGAAATACCATCTTAGTTGTTGACCTTGGGCCTATTTTCACATTTTGGGCGATGTTGACCTCAAAAATAATTGGTGGTTGACTTCAGTTACCTGATATGCAAATTCTCTTCAAAGTTCAAGTCAATTGGATGAGGATTGAGGATTTTAGAAACACCACCTTTGTTGTTGGCCTTGGGCCTTTATTGACCTTAAAAATAATTGGCGAGTTGAATTCAGTGACCTGAAATATAAATCCTCTTCAAATTTCAATTCAATCAGATGAAAATTGAGGATTTTAGAAATCTCACCTAAGTTGTTGACCTTTGGCCTATGTTGACCTTTTGACCTCAAAAACAATAGGCTTCTTCCGTATGACAAACTCCACCAGGTGGTGAAGTTTCATGAAGATCGGTTTAAAATTGTGACCTGTCGGCGATAAAAAGACAGACAGACAGACAGACAGACAGACAAACAAAATCGACAAACCAATATCCTTGAAAAATCTTCGATTTTACGAGTAACAAACAGACAGAAAGGGGTGAAAATATAACCTCCTTCACCTTCGGTGGCGGAGGTAACTGGAGAGTTCATAGAACACATCTCACCACATGCAATGTTCAGTATATAATTCAACTTAAATAACATAAAGATTTTAAAGGTCGTATAAAAACAAAAAAAAAATTCTGGAAGTTTACCACCGTTGACGCAGTGTCTTATACACCACCTTATTTAACAGATTACACGAGTTCTTCGTTGCTGTTGTTTGTGTACTTTATGATGTCCCTAAAACAATGTTTCCTGTTTGGAATGATTTTCATTTTGCCAGACAGGCAAGCAGAGTAAAAACTATTACCGTACTCCTCTATGTGCATGCACGATCAGACATATTCAGAGCCACAGTGCTGTAAAACTAAAAGTTTTCATTTTCCAATTCACATTCAAATTCATGTTCAAAATATAACATTCAATTTAAATGAATGTGTTCCTCGATCATAAACTGTTTGTAGATGGATGGATAGACAGACAGAAGTGAACGAATTGCTTAACCTCAGCTTTTCACTTCGCGTGTGTGGGGTAATTATGTGACATACCAGATTCAGTGGCATATTTAGTGGAACACCTGTTCTGAGTCTGAGAGGTCGGCCGTTAAATACTGACTGGCCGAGTTATACCAAATATATATTTTTAAATAGTACGTGCTCCTTCCTCTCTTGAGGCTCGGCATTTAGAGGATGCAGCATGGATAAACCCCATGGATTTGCATCCAATGGGGTAAGGGGTTATGAAAGGGAGCGGTGATATTTTTACTTAACTGCCCTGCTGACTGCAGAGAGAAAAGTGCTGTTACGGAAATGAGGAAATTAAATGGGTATTATAGTTCCTCAATTTTAATACTAACAGGGAAACATTTTCCTTTCGGCTGAGGTTGTTCAAAGGATGCAATCACCTTCCAATGCATTCGTCTCTTCGATTGAATCCAGACACCTTGAGCCAGACTTCAATATCGAGCGTCGTGCCCCTGTCTTTGTAGAGGTGAAGTTCGAATTGTTCACGCCACTGAGGGTTGGAACTCCTTGGTACGGTCTGCACCAAAAAAAAAAAAACAGATATCAAAGATCACATCTCTCTTCTTTACGCCTCGCTTTACAGAGTGGGAATAATTGTTTCAACAGTCAATGAAGAGTTCCATAAACCTCAAGCATCTTCATTCGCACTCATTAAAGCACTCTCCCACAATGTGTGCACAATGAAATGAATAACAGGCTTTGTAATGTGGAGATAACGGTATAAACAGCAACACTCTTCAACTTGACTTCTCGCATCAGTGGCAGCATAAATGTCTTCAGAAGCAGAGACATTGAAGCACCACGGGCAGCCTTTCAACCATAATCGTTCATACTACGCACAGTATGGGATTGCAAAATATCCCGGAGCCAGGACTTATGGGAAAAGCAGAGATCACATCTCTCTTATGGAAAAGCAGAGTAATGTCCAATGAGTGGATCCCAGGATATCACCTTATGTTTTTAAATTGCACAAAACTTCAGCAATTTTACTGCTATAACTACAGAGCATTCGAGAAAGCTGTAAAATAATATTGCTGTATTTCTAAATTAAGTCTATAATTCGTAAAACAAAGTATACTGGAAAGGGGCGGTGCCTATCCTGTGCTGTTAAGGCCTAGGTCACATTTGCCATGGCGGCCGTGGGGTCTCCAAAATCTGCGGCCACTAGCAATTATACGGCGGCCGCAGTATTTCCACGGTCACACAATGTAGCAGTCACATATGTTTTTATTTTTCGGGTAGCCAGACGGCGTATTTATAAATTGTGGAGACCAAAAACGTGGGGGTGCCGTACGGTCTTTGATTTGATGTCGCACGGTGACCTTAGGGCGTCGCTGCGGCAGCCATAGAATTTTCAAGGCAGACGCAAGGCGACCGCAGGGGGACCCTAAGGTGAACGTGCGGTCAGACGGACGGTAACGAGTGGGTATATAATATACCAGTTCTTTTTTGAAATCCGAACAAATTTTTCGAGAAAATTTTGCCCTAAAAACCGAATACATTTTAAAAACCGAACACAACGTGGCGTTCATGTTTGTTCACGTGTCTCCACCACCTGTTCGAGCCGCATCTTCGCGCTTTGTTCATTCAGTTTGTCGGTGGAAGTCCTCGTGAAAGCCTCTCTCGTGTGTCAATCGATACTTTAGGCCTCAGTCACATTTGCTCTACGGCGAGGATACGGCGGCCGTACACCCTCTGAATTGACAGAAACGTGCGGCGGCCACAGAGAAACTGAGGTGGCCTCAGGGTGGCCCTACGCCGTATGGCTATATTTTACAGGCCGTAAAGTCGCCGTGGAATTATAACTTTTTTCATTTCTACGTTCGCCGGAGAAATTCGACAAGCCGAAACAAAAGAACTGGTAAAAAAAAAAAAAAAAAAATTACCCATTCGTTACCATCCGTCTGGCCGCACGTTCGGCTTAGGGTCCCCCTGCGGTCCCCCTGTGGGCACCTTGAGGCTACCTTCAAAATCCTATGACCACCGCAGGAACGCCCCAAGGTCACCACGCGACATCAAATCAAAGACTGTACAGCACACACATGTTTTCGGTCTCCACAATTTATAAATACGCCGTGCGGCTACCCGAAAAATAACAAGGACAAATGTGTCCAAGAGCAGCGTCCAAAACCTAAAGGTTTTGTCGGCTAAAAAAAAAAAAAGAATTTTTTTAAACAACAACAACTTCCGATATTTCGTCACGTGCCTTCATTAAGCCAACAGCGAAACCCGTCATAATGTATTTACGTATTTATGATATATCGTGTATTTACGAAATATATCATGTATTTACGAAATTACAATATGATAAATGGAATAATCTTTAAATAGTAACGTGAACTTTTCGAAACTTCAAAGCAAATGTCCGAATATATTTAAAAGTTCATGATAGACGCTCTCAAAAGGCACCGTCTATGTGAGGATGTGTACATGTGCTCAGTATTTAAGGCGATGTGCTTTAAGAAGAAGAAGAAGAACAACAACAACAACAACAACAACAACAACAACAACAACAACAACAACAACAACAACAACAACAACAACAACAACAACAACAACAGAGAGCTCTCTGTGAGCAGCGTTCGCTACGCGAGACGCTGCTAAAAACATATGTGACTGCTACATTGTGTGACCGTGGAAATACTGCGGCCGCTTTATAATTGCGAGTGCCCGTACATTTTGTAGACCCTCCGGCCGCCGAGGCAAATGTGACTTTGGCCTGACCTCGTGTTTTCACCTTCATTTGTGATGTTTGTTTTTTTTCATCATCTTGTGTTTTAATTAATAACAAAAAAAGCAATCCGATCACATGGTGTGACGGACTGTCGGGCAAGGATTGAATTTCACAGCAAAACCAGTTGAAATTTGGAATATCCATGATTACGTCAGCCCGATGCGTTTGATGAAAGTGATTGTGGTTCTGCGGGCATCATGTTGATGAGCTGCCCTGGGGGCAGCGCTCTCCCAGAGTGCACGAGCGATCAGAACCCAGGCCGGAGAACGAGCCTGTGTGGACCTTTGGATGTGGTGATTGTACCAGTTTACATACAATACACCGCCACCGAAGGTCATTTACTCATCTTATTTTACCCTAAGCATGGGGAATTTCAGTTTAAAGTGCCTTGAAAGTGGGTTTTCTTTGGGTCCATGAACGGATTAATTCACTCCATTATTTCTTATTGGGAAAATATTTTTGGAATCCGAACAGCCTCCTGGAACGAATTAAATTCGGATTCTGGGGGCACCACGGTATAGGCAAACACCTATACTCCGATCTCTAGCGGTCGCGCACGGTAGACGCACGGTCGACGCAGACTGCCACGGAGGCCGTACGTAGGTGCACGGCGGGCATAGGGGAACCGTGCGTCGACCCTGCATTGCCTGCATGTAGTCACACAGACCGCAAGGCCACCGTACGGCGACTGTGGAAATAGTCCGGCCGCCATAATTTTTTGGGGGTTGGGAAAATTCATTTTTCATTGAGAAGAGCTTACGGCAGCCGCACGAATAACGCAAGCCCACCGTACGCCCTACGTACGGTCGACGTGGAACACATCTACGTCATAGCTTGGCTTGTCGAATTGCTACGGCGAACGTAGAAATGAAAAAAAGTTATAACTCCGCGCTATAATTCCACGGCGCCCCTACGGCCTGTAAAATATAGCCAAACGGCGTAGGGCCTCCCTGAGGCCACCTCAGTTTCTCTGCGGCCGCCGCACGTTTCTGTCAATTCAGAAGGCATACGGCCGCCGTATCTTCGCCGTAGAGCAAATGTGACCTCGGCCTAAGCTTCATTGAGAGTGAAACATTTGTCCATGGTTATCTTCCTTAGCTGAGCCTTGGCCAAAAGGAAGGGCTGAAGTACATATATACATGGGGAGCATGCACCACGGCATGTCGCTGCGTCCACTTTCTGCCAGGCGTATCACCAGGGGCCTCCGTCTGACCATCCCCCAGGCAGATGCCTGGCGCATCTCATCTCTCAGGGATAGGACATTCCAGGAACCCACCCGAAGGGACCGCCTCAGGTTAACCCGAGGAGACCGCCATCTGGTGGACGACACCTCAGCACCACTCCGCCACACACCTCAGCGTGTTTTGTGGAATTAAGTGTTTTGTGGTGGCCGGATTGCAAATCCTGCCATCAACCTCCTAGGGAATGTAACCAACTGCAGGAAGCTGTAAGGGCTGCAAGGATAGCCCAGAAGTATGCACACTAGCGCCTGAGTTGTCTCGTCTGGCTAAGCTATAAGCTCTCATCCTGGTGCTTCACAGGTAGGGTAATTCATCAAGGTGTGCGCCATCGCTCAGATGGACATGAAACTGAACGTCCCCTCTACAGGCATTAATTGGTGGACGTTAAAGATCCCATGGTGCCCTTCACGAAGAGGAAGCCAGCTATCGCTGACAACCTGACCAAAGTTCAAATTCCTGCTCTAACCTACAGGGGTTATTGCATTAGCGGCACAGCTGTGTCCCCATCAAATGATGCAACCAGCAGCAATGTGATGCACATGAAAGAAGAAGAAGAAGAAGAAGGCAAAAAGGACAACTTTCTCTGTATAACAATTGGTGCACAATCTCCTTCAGAAAGAGACAGAATGAATACAACTCATTCAACAGTCATTTTAATTAGCATAGATCATGAAAAGATACAATAGTCTTGCCCTAATTGGTTTTAAGTAGCAAGATCAGCTGCCTCAGAGAAACATTATGACATTGCAGTGCCAGTATTTTCTGCGAAGGAGAAACAAAAACTAGTTCAGGCAAAGGTAATAAAGGAAAGTTTAAGGAGGAAAGAAGTCATGTATTGAATTATGACCATGATTAAAACCATGTATTACATCAATGGTGGTGCGGCTCCCATACTCCCCGGTTTGAGAAATGTGTTTGCAATGTGGTAACGCAGACATGCTTTCTTTTCATTACCTTGCTCTTGTACTTTTGGCCACAAAGACGAAACTTGACAAAAGGGTCACCGAGCAGACTCTCTCCAGAAAGCTGAATGTCCCGGCCTTCAATTAAAGTCACACTGGCAATGCCACTCCAGAGCTGTGACTTCCGTTGGATGTCTGATAGTTTGAAACTCTGGAAGGGGTGAAGAGAGGATGACTGGGATGCAGATTATGACATTAATTGTTACACAAATATGAGCTTCAGTACCACGTGGAGTATCGATATAAAGTTGTGACAACGTGAAAAATTTGACTCTGGACGACAATAAAATGTGTCTGATGTAAATCCTGGAACCTTCAAGATGTTTCCATTCATCATTCTTTTAACTGAGACCAGTATTTGATAAAAAGCAACATGTGCAGCGAATAAACTCGAGTCAACTTATAAATGGCCACCATCATTAATGAATGCCTGCTTTAGAAATGGAATTATTTCTGGATGTTCTGAATGTTAACTGGAAAAGATAATGGTTATTTCACCATCTATGATATGTACTGTAAAGTCAATAACTTAACGTCATTTCACTGCTCTACAAATTTGTTGTGAATGCAGGTAGTCTAATTGTTAATTAGCCAATTTGTGCCTTTCTTCTGAAGTGTTCTCTACAAATAGTCCAGTTGCCAGGTTGAGTACCTTGTTGTTGTGAGAAGTGTATTGTTTTTTTTGATGGTTTCGTACTCGCATGGGTCTGTAGAAAAAAAATTAGCTTGGTTGCCGGAGTGGCAACCTTGGGGAACTCCGATAATTTGTGTAAATCCAAGATGGCCACCGCGGACGGAGGTGGAAAATAACTTTACAACCAATAAACCTACAATCACGTGTGATACATTTTTTTCCGTATAATTTCGAGGTGAGGAATCGATTTCTGAGGTCAGTTGTGTGGTTCGGGGGTCAAGTTCAGGGTCAAAGGTCAAGTTCAATGTCATTTTTGGACTATTGAGGGGATTACAACGTTTTGACCCCTGCATCAACTGCAGATCACTCCAACTCGATAGTTGATGAACGATCCCATTGATTCTATTCTCACCTCTTCTTCTTTTCAGAGAAACGTATAATGGCTGACTCAAGGTGTCTTCTCCCAGTGTGTCACGGAGAAGAAACGAAATTCACTGAGATCGGGATCAAGAAGCTCATCTCGTGTGCCAAATCCCGTGGAGATGGGGAGCTGCAGGCTAAGCTACAGAACATTATTGATGTTGGTGGAGAAGCGGCAAGCATCGCCTGCCACAAAGGTTGCTACTGTACTTATACATCAAAAGAGAAAATTGAGAGAGTGAGAAAGTTACAGAAAAGAAAGGCTGAAGATGAGGGTGTAAGGACAACTACAAGACCTCATACAAAGGTCTCTGAAAATGGTGTGTTTGAATACAAACGTGATCGATTGTATGTTCTGTAGTGAGGAATGTTTACCCATTGATGATAGACACCCAGAAAGATGGGACCGCGTTCGTGAGTGTATGACCAAAGAACATTTTGACACAGAACGTAACCCACTCCCAACTATGAAAGATATGCTCCTTGATGTTGCTGAGCAGCGTAATGATGATGTCGCGAGAAGTAAAGGGTCAAGTTGCACCTTGCTTTTGTTTCTGATCTACCTTCTGCTGAGTGCAAGTACCACGTCCGCTGCTGTAACAGTTTCACGAAAGTCCCCACATATGCCGATTTGCCAACTGGTAGTGCAGATGAAAATGCTCTGAAGGAAGTCATTGAGTACAAGAACCGAGACAGGTCCAGAATATGGAATAGTGTTGAACTGCATTCCCTGTACTTGGATCTAGGTGGCAAGCTCGCTTGACGTGACTTGTTAAGCAAGTTGACTGACTGCATGAGTAAGGATGTTATCGTTGTTCGGGTAGATGGCTGTGCTGCCATTGTTGGTTTCCGTGAGTCCGTTGCTAAAAGTCTCAAGATAGTTAAGGTAGATGATACGGATGAGAGGAGCATTGCTTCCGTGGTGAGGCAGATCAAGCATGAGGCACGGTTGGTCAAGTACAACAGTGCCAATTACGACCTATCAGAGTTTACACAGGCCAACACAATCAAGGCGACCAGCCCAAGTTTGTTGAAGTTGGTTTTGGACCTGGTCTCCGGTGGTAAAGTGACCAAGAAATCTCTGAGCCTGAGTCAGTAAATTCAGAGTCACGTTACAGGAACCAGAAATCAGACAACATAAGGACTGGCCATCAAACTGTTGCACCGGCACGGTAGTTCCGAACTTCTCAAACCTCTTTATGAACATGGCTTCACGACCTCGTACGATGAGGCCCTGAGATTCCAAAAAATGGCCGCTCGTCTACTAGGTGACAATGCACAGGTTCTCCACCAGTTCATGGGGTTGTGTAGAACCGTCGGCGCCATCTTCGCGTGTTTTGACAACTGCGATCTCCAGGTATTCACACCCAATGGTCAACGCACTACGCATGTCCTCTCACATGAATTCCAGCAACCTCATCCCGCAGGTATGCTGGAGTATGGCCGCGCTAAGCCAGGGATGCAGACCATACTTGCAAAATCTGCTGACCAGCAGGCTCCACCTGAACTTGACATCACGAAGTATGGGTGGGAAATAAAAGATGGCACCCCAGTACCAGCAACCTCCGATCAACCCCCAGGACCCCAAAATCTCATGGATGTAGTGTGGTACGGCTGTAAGAAATCGATTCCTCAGGTCAAAATTATACATAAAAGAGGTATTACACGTGATTGTAAGTTAATTGGTTGAAAAGTTATATTCCACCCCCCCCCCCCGTCCGTTTTGGCCATCTTGGATTTATGCAAATTAGCGGAGTTCCCCAAGGTTGCCGCTTCGGCAACCAAGCCAAATTTTCTCTATAGACCAATGTGAGTACGAAACCATCAAAAAACAATACACTTCTCATTACAACAAGGTTGAGTACAGAACATATACGGGTGGCAAACGGACTAAAAGTGAATGTCGTCAGGTTGACCTCATCAGCTGATTTTAAAAAACAGGGTTTTTGGGGGGGTTTATTCATCATGGTGAGGAACAGGTGGGAATAAAACTTACTTTATTGGTGCACAAGATATACAGTGATGTGTAAACCTTTTCTGGTGCTATTCCCCATTAAACATTTGTGGGAAGTTAGAAGTGTGCAAGAAAGGTATATAATAATACAAATTTCTGTAGAAGTCGATTTAATATCACAGTTACCATGAAGTATATAAAATATACACTTCCGGTCAAAAGTTTTCAAACACCCCCATTTTTCCAATTTTTACTTAAATTTAAGCAGTTTAATGGTTAGATGTACTCTGAAATTAAAGCACAGAACAAATAAACAATTGCAGATAAAAAAAAAAGAAATCATGGAGTCGTTTTGTTGAACAAAATTTAATCTAAATTTTTGATTCATCAAAGTAGCCACCTTTTGCAGATATAACAGCCGAACATACTCGTGGCATTCTTTCTTCAATGGAAATCAAATATTGTTTGGAAAGTTCTTCCCAACACTGTTGTGGAAGTTCCCACAAATGTGTTGCACTTGTAGGTTGCTTTGCTTTCACCCTTCTGTCCAGTTCATCCCAAACCAGCTCAATGGGGTTTAAATCTGGAGACTGTGCTGGTCATTCCATGATTTGAAGCCTAACGTCTTGTTCGTTTCTTCTAAGGTAATTCTGACGTAGCCTGGAGGAATGTTTTGGGTCGATATCTTGCTGTAGGATGAACCCCTGACCAACTAGGTGTAGACTAGAGGGTATTGCATGGCGCTGCAAAATGCTGTGGTCACCCTTTTGGTTCAGGGTGCCAGTCACTCTGTGCAAGTCGCCAACTCTGGATCCAGCAAAAAAACCCCCAGATCATCACGCTTCCTCCTCCATGTTTGACAGTTGGTGTCACACACTGAGGAACCATCCTTTCGCCGACTCGATGGTGTACAAAAACCTGCGTAATGAACTGAAGATTTCAAATTTTGATTCATCGGTCCATAAGACCTTCTTCCAGTTTTCAGTAGTCCACTGGCGGTGCTTCATGGCCCATGCAAGCCTCTTTTTCTTATTTTGCCATCTTAGCAATGTCTTTCTTACAGCCACTCAACATGTCAAACCTGCAGCTCAAAGTCTTCTCTTCACAGTTGAAACTGACACTTCCTTACTTTTTCCAGTGTTAAGCCGTGCTTGAAGCTGCTGTCCTGTGAGCCGCCTATCACGCAAGCTGTTGACTCTCAGAAACTTGGTCTCGGATTGTGTTGTGGCTTTGGGTCAGCCAGACCTCTTCCTGTCAGTTTCCTCCAGTTTCCAAGTGCCTATTGATGGTGCAGGAAACTGTACTCACTGACACGTTGGCTTACTTTGCAATTTATGTAAAGGAAAGACCTGCACTTTTAAGGGTTATAATGGTCTGTCTGTCTTCCTTTGTTAATTGTCTTTTTCTCGCCATTATGATAGCAATATACTACTTCCTACAATGCAATATTGTTCAAATAATGCTTCAGAGGGTGCAGCAACACAATCTGTTCCAACACTGCTTTTGTACAGACAGAAGGTTTGTAACTAATCAACAAAAGTTGGGACATCTGTAGGAATTGTTTGCAACAACTTTCAAGGCTTAATTTACTTCCATTGCTGCAGAACAGCTGCAGTTGCTAACCCATTACTTGTTCCCTGAAAAGGGCCTTTTTTAACAACTCTGAAATTTACATTTTTTTTAGTTTTTGGTAACTTAAACTTTTTTTTAACCTCTGGCACGAAACCGCTTAGCTTTGTACCATTTCAGGTTATTCACTGGACTTGAACTGCTTAAATTTTAGTAAAAACTGGAAAAATGGGGGTGTTCTAAAACTTTTGACCGGTGGTGTAGAACAAAATTGAAAAAAAGTTTTCCTTTTATACATTATATTACCAAGTGCTGGTAATATCCACAAACCACAAAGAAAATATGCACAAAACAGTTTGTGGATTTTTGTACAGCAAATAATAATCAATTATTGACATAATCGACACCAGTTACATTAATGCAAATTACAAGAAACCACAATAAATAAATTACAAGAAACCACAATAAAGTAAGCAAATTAATGAATAGGTGAAGTTAGTTTTCATCAGCTTGTTCCCTTGTAGAAAGTCTGAGTGGGTTCAGAATGGCACCAAGGAAGCAATTTTCAACAGAACAGTGTGTGAAGATCCCAATTCTGTGCTAATAAAAAAGTGCACAATAAAGAAAATGGCAGAAAAGTTGAAGATCTTCTTCAGTGGTGTGAGGTACACTTAGCAATGCCTGACCATAAGGTGGGCATATATATATATATATATATATATATATATATATATATATATATATATATATATATATATATATATATATATATATATATATACACACATACATATACATATACTCCCCAGAAGTATGCACACTAGTGTCCGAGTTGTCTTGCCTGGGTTTGAATTTTGGCCCAGCTATAAACTCATATCCTGCTGTTTCATAGGTAGGGTAATTCATCACTGTGTGCAGCATCCCTTAGATGGACATTAAACTGATCAAAAAAGAAAAATTACTCATTGTTTAGGAGATAGAAAGCAAGCAAGGAGGTGAAAGAAATGTTAGAGTGTGATCCTCACTAAATTTGTCTCATAAAATATCTTTCAACTATTGCACTTCAAAAAGTAATAGATTGTTATAATAATTATAATAATAATAATAATAGATGAAAGAGTCCCACAAAAAAGTGTCTCAACTTGTACAATAGACACCTCTAATTCAAAGCTACAGAAATTCTTCTGAGGCCTTCCCATGTGGGTTCAGCACCTATCTCCTGCGAGTATCCACACTGCTTGAAAATACCACTCATCATGGTGTGCTACCAAGTTAATCAGTGGAGGAGAAGAAATGTGAAAGAAGGACACACATTGCGGCACACCATAAAACAACCAGAAGCAGCACATATGGCGGGTTAGTTTGCTGCGCATTCCGGTAAAGAGGACACATAGTCACAGTGATGATGGTTTTGAAAGCAAAATGCATCTGCGAAGCATGCCACCCTCTCCCTTTCACCTGCAGTCAAAAACGTCAGGATACTTATGATTGCCAGTTTGTTCTTGATTCTGCACTGAATATCACCTTGGTGGGAAATATGCAGCACAGTTTCAACAGCTAATCGGGAGAACATCTGAGCCATTGAAACACTCATTGGCAGGTGTCGGTCACGGTGACACAAAGGTGCCAAAGCAAGTTGAATCCCAATTGTTTAACCTTAATATAATTAATTGCCAGAATCATCATCATCATTATTAGTGTCACAACTTGCTCCATCACAATTAAAATAATCCCACCACCTTGATTCACCATCACCAACACCATGGTTAAAATAATCAACATTGTTACTTTGATATTTGTGCTAAAATTATAAGACGAAACACAATTTTTAGATAAAATTAGCATCAATTATATCGATGATACGCAATACAGGAAACTTTATTATTGACAGATTTGATCATGTGGAGAAGAAGAAATGTGAGAAAAGGGCACACCATAAAGCACCAGAAGAATCACACATGCTCTGTTAGTTGATTGCACAGTGGGGTAATGTATGAACAGGTGTAGTGATGATAACCTACCTCCTTCACAAAAACTCCTTTAGATTACATAGTAAATGTCAAAAATAAAAATCAGTTCTCAAAATATGGTTTGGGGATTGAAGTCTTTGCAAGGACCTACAAAGGATGAACAGCTCAAAGACTTTACAAAGGTAAACTGCCTCTATTACAAAATTGAGTGTGGTTTCTCATGAAGTCTGACAAAATAAAACAAAAATCATCACCATCCACATTGCTAAAATGTTAATATAATCATCACCATTAATTGTAAGTTGGTGTCATAATTAAAATGCAACACCATCATTCACTGCAACAAATTCTCGATGAGCTACTGTTCAGCGGTGTATCGTTTTCAGTGTGAGGTTATTGCATGGATACTCATCATTTGATATGGAATGAATTGTTTATTATGTATAACTCTGTAATGTTTGGTGAGATGAGAGTTTTACTTTAAAAGGCGAGTAGAGTAAAAGGTGACACGTTTTCCTGGTGTCGTTGGACTTTAATTAAGCTGTGTGGAACCATCACGAGAGTTCGGTAAATATTTGGTGACGACTGGATATTGAACTATCCTGTGTTGATGGGAAATTTCTAGTGATGTCTGGTTATAAAACTACAGTACTTAGCAATTGTGATTGTCTTTATATTATGCATGCCATAAATATAAGGATAAGAGGTTAGGCCGGGGGCCAGTGGGACCTACCTTGCCCCCCCCCCCTTTTGCGACAATTTTTCACTGATGCCACAGTGTTCATATATATCCCAAGTATCAGAAAAAAGATGTTCCCAGAAAAATAACTCATTTGCACTATGCTTTATTAAGCTGTTTCCGTGGCAACCAATCAAAAATAGACGAATCTCACAAAGATCGGCAAACTGTCAATATCTGTCAAATATAAACATAAAATCACAAAATTGGTGTCAAATTAAAGCTTATAAATTTACGTATTAAAATATATTTTGTTTCTGCTAATTAGCTCATTTGCATATTAATTAAATTTGACTTAAAAACAATAATTCCCACAAAAATGCAAGAATTTCCATTTTCTTTCCTTGCAATTACCACATGTCAGTTGCCAGATACAAGCCAGGTTCACGAATTTTTTTATATAATTTTTGAATTTTTTAAGTAGATTAATTAGTATAAAATACAAAGCACAATGAATCGTTCGAAAATAATGTTACATCAAATTAATCATTGAAACTAATTACCTGGGCCTGATATAATACATAACTGCAACTCATGATGGTTGTGGTGTTTAAAGGACATATAAGTCTTTTCTATTTGGGTAAAAGTAGTGAAAATAGTTGTAAATGCATCGATATGCTAATTAGGTTCTGCCATTATGGAAATTTACATTTTTGGAAATATCTCACCTTCCGGTACATGGACATTTGTAAATGAGGAGTCTACACCTATGTTTGGAGGGTCAATGAATAAAGTGAACATATTTCCTTTGTTGACAGAGATGTTAAATAGTCTTTATGGATGATATATTAATTATAGTAACGATCACCAGTAAGGGGGATCATATTGTTATCGCTTTTTTGCGTGCATGTCTGTGTGTTGTCACTTTTCGCTTCTGTCGATGTAAATGTGAGGTTGTATGGCTCCATAGCCTGGAGGTGTAGGTATGCATGCTGTGATATCATAACCGACAGCTTGACATTGCTCCTTCTAGTTGTGATTGTATAATTCTTATTGTCATATACAACAATACATTGAATAACCAATTTGATTTGTTTCTTGCAGACATAGTGCGTTGATGGCCCATTTCGTTGCACGGAGATGAAACCTCAGAAAAGAAAGCAGGAACAGACTGATGTCAGTGCAAACAAGAGACAGATATGTATCCTGCATTGTGAGGGAGCAAAGAGTGATGGATTCACCTCTTTGTCAGACTTGATGCTTTAGTTGGAACACTTGCGTCATGTATGGCAAGAGTCTATTTCAGGAAGTGGATGAAGTAAGGCTGCTCATGATGAGGGAGAAGTGTGGGGTCAAGCCTCTGGACGCAGGCCGCAACATTGACCTTGGGAAACTACCTCCATGTGAAAGTGCTTAGAGCAGCACATCCGAAGAGTTAATTATCAAGCAGATGTTTGGAAGCGTTCTCATATCGCATATCCCAATATACCAGATGACATGCAGGAACATGGCTGGACATACACAGATTGTGTTATGGAGCCACTGTGGATATCAGGCGATATTCTACCCAAGAAGTCGATTGGTTCACTGCAGGAGGCAATGGAAGAAGACAGTGATGATGAGGATGATGAGCCATGCAAATGTGAAGATTGTGTGGACTCGGACATTGAATAGTATGATGGCCAATGAAGGACATAGCAAGCAAACATCAGGCTCAGAATCTGCGAATTAAGGACACTTCTTCTATATTTGACTGATAGTTAATCAAAACAGCGTGATTATCAACTGGTCGAGATTGTCAAACTCAGATGTGTGCTTCGAAGTTTGCTAAGACTCCAACAGATTGCAGATCATCTACTCATAGTTTTTGCCATTGTATCGATCTACTTCATAGTAGAGTGTACATGCAGGCGAACAATGTGAAGATAAATCATTTGTCAGATCTGGTGTGTGGCTAGTAGGCTTTGAAACATCTGGTAACTCTGGAAGAAAGGGGATACAGTAAATATTAGATTTATGTTTTTATATCTGAATGCATTCAAAGTGTGAGATCTTCAATTGCTGCACTCAGATGGACCATATGAATACATTTTTGCTGTATATGCTCTCCTTTAGCCGCAACTAATTGCACATCAGTTTAACTTTTGTGCCTACAGCATGGTCACTATTTCCAGCCTCTGGTAGAGATACATTATGATATAATGACATCCACTCACCTTATTTACATACCACTGCATTTTAAAATATTTGATTTAAATTCAAGGCCCAATCTTATCAAAATATGTAGTCATGATGCTTACGTGAAACTCAAAACGGAGGACACGTCGCTCCATGCATTCTGTTCATCGGGAATAAAGATGTACAGGAAATTCATTGTTCTATGATTTTTGCATGTAATTAAGCTATCCAAACATTATTCTACATCTCTGACAACAAAGGAAATATGTTCACTTTATTCCTTGACCCTCCAAACATGTGTACATTCCTCATTTACAAATTTCCATGTAGCAGAAGTTGAGATATTAACGAAAATGAGAATTTCCACAATGGCGGATCCTAATTAGCATATCAATGCATTTAAAATTATTTCCACTACTTTTACTCAAACAGAAAAGTTATGTTTCCATTAAACACCAACAGACATCATA
The DNA here is from genome assembly GCF_056783735.1 of Eptatretus burgeri. Taxonomy (NCBI): domain Eukaryota; kingdom Metazoa; phylum Chordata; class Myxini; order Myxiniformes; family Myxinidae; genus Eptatretus; species Eptatretus burgeri. The sequence goes on from NC_140963.1 coordinate 98,294,965, forward strand.
AGTCGCAGTTATGTATTATATCAGGCCCAGGTAATTAATTCTCTTGATTAATCTGATTTCGCATGATTTTCAAACGATTCATTGTGCTTTGTAATTTATGCTAATTAGCCTACTTTAAAAAATTCAAAAATTTTAAGATTTTCTTGCCAACCTAGCTTGCTTGTATCTGGCAACACTTAAGCAATGTTTTTTTTGACAAAAAAACTGACATGTGTGGTAATTACAAGGAAAGAAAATGGAAATTCTTGCATTTTTGTGGGAATTATTGTCTTCATGTCAAATTTAATTAATATGCAAATGAGATAATTTGCATAAACAAAATATATTTCAATACGTAAATGTATAAGCTTTAATTTGACACCAATTTTGTGATTTTATGTTTATATTTGACAGAGATATTGACATTTTGCCGATTTTTGTGAGATTCGTCTATATTTTATTGGTTGCCAAGGAAACAGCTTAATAAAGCAGAGTGCAAATGTGTTATTTTTCTGGGAACATCCTTTTTCTGATACTTGGGATATATATGAACACTGTGGCATCAGTGAAAAATTGTCGCAAGGGGGGGGGGGGTGCAAGGTAGGTCCCACTGGCCCCCGGCCTAACTACAGTGCCTTCAGAAAGTATTGTTACTGGCCGGGGGGTCGGCCGCCAACCGACCGCTCTGAACGGAGCCGCAAGTCGAGTCGGCCCGACCGATCGCCCGGAATATAGATCGCCGCCCGGATAACTCCGATCGACGGGTCCTTGTACAAGAACTGAAATACGCCAATCGGCAGATCACGTGGGGTAGGGTCGATTGTCAATCTTCAATGTACATAAATACCCACGTGATCCAACGACCGGGATATTCCACCCTCGACGGATCTCGTACGGAACAAACCGTCGAGGCGAGCTTGTCCGTGCGCGATTCCGAGCGGCGTAATCGCCGAGAACCGTTGGTCCAAATGTCCCCCTATTACGGCAAACCAACGGCTTTCTAACTCCCAACACACAAAATGTTCAGTCAATGAGGGAATGGATGCAACGAGCAGGCTTACATTCACACAAAGACATTTATTATAATGAAACACGAATGCAATTAAATAAGGCAAAACACGTATGCAATCATACAAGCAAAAAAAGCACGACAAAAGAACTACAACTGTCTATTTATTATGTACAGTCATTTACACTTAACAGCAGTTCCTACTTATTAGACGGGCCCACGGACACACGTACGCACACACACACAAACACAAGAGACGGTGGCTGAGGCCTTTAATCAGGAGGTCCAGCTCGGAGGACAGGTGAGCTGAAACGCAGAGCTTGACTCGAACCTTTCCACCTCGTGTGGTCTTCAACTTGTCCGGACCCGGGCTCCAGCGAGAGCGAGCTGGATCCAAATCGCCGTGAGCCGCGTTCCTTCCCGAGCTCCCGCGAATCCTCCCGCGCTTCTCAACACGTACCGGTGAGATGAGGCGACGATCCTTCCTGTCGATGCGTCGCTTCCCCTGAGGAACCAACTCCAAGAAGAGGCAGATGCGTCGCACCAAGCCAGGAAAACAAAATGGAGAACGAAAAGCTCCACGAACCAAGAAGAGGAAGGAGAGGAAGAAGAGGAAGAAGCCTCCACTCGCAGCTCAAGCCGAACAACTCGCTCAAGTTCCTTCCAAAACAAAGCAGCAGCCGAAGCTCACTGAGCCAGCCGAAGCAAAAAGCTTACTCCTCCCACGGGACTCAGCACACGAACTCTGCACACGGGACTCAGAACAGGACTCTTCACGAACTCAGCCCTACCACAGGACTCCCACGAACTCTTTCGGGACTCTTTTTGAACAAAGAAAAGATGTCCTCTTTATCCTTTGCCCCCCTCCCCCGCACCCGGCGTGACTCATGCCCTCGTGATCCACTCCCCCCCCCCCCCCGCTCAACCACGGGTGGGAGGGAGTTGTTGACGTCACCGCAGGGTTCTTCTTCCTCTTCGCAAAAGAGGGGGAGGGACGTCTCCATTGTTTGCTCCCTAACTATTAAATCGATCCGCAGCGCATCTAATTGATTTCAAAACATTTAAACAATGGAAGGTGAGCTATCTAGGGAACATGCACTTATCGACATCGCTGTCTAAGGGAACCTGCATGTTGTGTGCAATTGAATTCCAAATTCGTAACACTACCCCCTCCCCTTTTTACAGACTCGTCCCGAGTCGTCAAATTTTCGTGTGACCAGCATGTGTAAGTTTTCCCCAAGTACGTTCTACCTTCGGATCCCTGAGTGCGACATTTCTTTATACGTGTCCCAAAAATAAATAACCTAATGCGCTGCGTAACTAACTAACAAACTCTCAGACTCATTCGGACAACTTAACTAAAATTGCTGGCGCTAAAACAAACATGCAGGTTGAGTTCCACGTATTTACAATCTTAACTTATCTTTTACATTACACTAACCATGGCCCAGGACTTGTGATCTGTGAAAGGCGAAAGGCAAAAGTCATAGCAAAGTCTTTGTTGCAGGGGAATGGATGGAGATGTTCGCAAAACAGAAATGAGCATGATGGATGCACGGGCTGCCTGCAGGGCAGTCCTTGCAAAACTGGATGGTCCTGGCACGCATGGTGATAGATGGTCACAGGGGCAAACGCAAACAAGGGCTAGCAGGCATGGGGTCATGGCAGAGGCAGGCAACTCGGCATGGCAAGGTAAGCCCATGCAGAACAGGCAGCTGCAGCACAACAGGCCGACAGGTGAAGCTGGCCGGCCTCTGATGTGGTTCCATCAGGTTTGGAGGGAGTGCGGTGGTGCCGGCCGCTTTGAAGGCGGGCTCAGACCTCGCCAACTGTCTCCCTCCCCCCACGCCCCCCCCCCACTCTATCTCCTTTGCTTGTCTCTGTCCATACCCACTCCCTTAGTTTGCCACACAACACAACAAAATTTAGCCCTCTTTATTTTTATTTCCCTTTTATAATTGTCTCCCTAACCCCCTTTATTGTCTTTGTCTGGCTAGCCTATTCTGTCAATCTAGCCTACTCCCAACCCCTACGTTCCCTCTCTGGAGGGGAATAGGGAGAGACTAGCGTCCTGTCTCGAGGTCCAACAAAGCCTCAGAATGGCCTCCTCAGAGTTAAGCGATCTACCAAGGTGAGTCCAGCAGCCTACAACGAGCGAAGGGATGGATGGTGTGAAGGGGTACATCTCCTATCTACCCTAACATTCATTAACCGGAAACTACCCCGGGACTTTCCAAAAACGCCTCACACTTTAAAACTATCAGTTCTAAAAACCATGATTCCCGTCGCCTGTGTTGGTGTCCATTATAAATTTGGGCCTTGCCCTCAAATTTTCATACATTCCCTCGCACAATTTCCTGGCTGGGCAGCGTGGCTCAACTGGCAGGAAATCCCCCTCTGCCAAACTCTAACCATGGCACCCCCAGGCCCGCAGGCTGCCTCCGAGCCAAGCTGCTCCCTATAAATGCGGGGGGGGGGGTTGCCCTCTCTGGCATTGCCCTCCTCCGATGCCCACGTGGCGTGTTGATGCCCCGGGTCCCTTTCCGAGGGTCGCCCGTGCCCACTACACTGCCCCCATGGCATTCTGGCGCTACGGGTCCCGTTTCCGACGGGTCGCCCATGCCCACTACTCTATCCCGACCCCTCTTGGGCCCTTGGCCTACTCTGGCCGACTCGTCCAGTGCCTGGGGTGCCCACAAAAAAAATTCAACTTTCCATTGCCACGCTCCCAGCCGGTCCATGAACTCTTGCACCCCTCCAAACGGGTTTCGTGCCTTCTCTCGACACCAACAACAAAACGACCTCCTGTTAGTAAATTTGAATAACCCACGAGCTAACATTAAGCTGACCCCAGGGTCACTTGGGTGGGAATCACTCCTCCCCCAAACCAGCCATTCGCACCATGCATACCACATTCGCTCCACTCGCACACTTGGGCCCACTGTCCCACACTCGTTCCTTACACACTTTCCATTTCACAACTCACACCAACACTCCACACTGCCATCCTTCTAACTAAATCCCCTGACTAACTCGTGCTCCCTCGTCATCCCTTAAAACTCATGCACGTTCCATTTACTCTACGTAGCTAAGCTACGTCTCCACTACACATTTCCAGTCTGTCCGTGTCTCCAAAAATCCAAAAATTCCATTTCCTAAATCTAAACTAAAATCCCTCGAACTCATCCATTCCACAGGCTCCATGAGGTACAACCCATGTTCCCATGAAGCCAGTCTCACTAACTAGTACTTCCTGTGTCCCCATAACAAGTGGGTCTTCCACCCCTTGCCTGGGAATCCTGTTCAACCAAAGCGAGGCTTGCTTTTCTCAACTCTTTTTTTTATAATGCGCACCACCAGCGCGGCAGTTCACAGCCACGCTCTTTTTCCGTGACGTCATGGCAGCTGCTTGAGCCCCGCGCACCTCGTCCCTCTTGGACGGTACCGTCCGGCAGGAATTCCCTTCTGCCGGATTCCAAACACACGTGCAGCCATGACGTCACTCTGCGCATCTCAAAGCAAGCCCCGCGTTTCGAGGGGTTCCCCACGCGAACACATGTGCTCTGCTCGTTGGAGCCTTAAAAACACGCCCACGTGGAGAACCCATCCGGTCCAAATTCCGAATCCAGCCTAGCTTCTGTCCGTCCGCGGGATCGGCTAACATCCACCGCTGGCATTTCCGGACCGGGTTTCACCTGCGCAGCGGCGCACGTGGCAGCCTTGTGTGTAGCACAGCACGGACCCCGCGCTCGCTGCTGTGCAAACCCGGCACGGTTCCCAATTCAGCTACGGCCGCGACTCGGGCCTTGTCCTTCATTTGGTCCCGTCGTCGTCGCCGTTCAACGCACACACTCCTGTGTGCCACGACGCTCACACACTCCACCATGGCACTCGGACACGGGGATGCGGTTGCGTTCTCCTGCATACAGACTGTCATCTCCCTTACACACAGCGACCTCACACACGCTGTCTCTCTCACATACCGTGCTTCACTCACTCGTGCCGTTTCACTCACACGTGGTTCCACTCACACACGGTACTTCACTCATACACGGGCTTCCACTCGCAGAGGGGGTTTCACGCACACACGTCATTCCTTCCACACGTGGTGCTTCTTCCACACACGGAGTGCTGGGAAGCATGCACCACGGCACACTCGTGACCACACCACTCACACACGGGGTCTCTTCCACACACGGTGCGCGTTTCAACATGCCCGCTGCACTCATACCTTTCACCACACACACCGGGCCAATCACACTGGGGAATCGTGCCACCACAAGGGTTCCCGGGGCCTCCATACCCCCCAAGCTCCTCGTGCACCCGTCAACAGCACTCGCCCCCTCTAACTCGCTCAGCACGACCGAATTCACCTGGTCGTGATTCGCTTCAAGGGAGAATAGCGTCTCCCTCCGTTCCATAAGGAGGCTATCCAGCTGCTCGCACCGGGTGACGAGACAGTCCGCCAGCTCGCCCCCATTAAGCCTCGCTACGTGTGTGTGTGTGTGTGTGTGTGTGTGTGTGTGTGTGTGTGTGTGTGTGTGTGTGTGTGTGTGTGTGTGTGTGTGTGTGTGTGTGTGTGTGTGTGTGTGTGTGTGTGTGCGCGCGCCCGTCTTTAACCCCGTCCAATTCACCCTCTATCTCCCGTGTCTCTGTACATTTTATTTCTGTTGTCTCTGTGTGTCTATTAGTTTGTTTCTTCCTGGCTCCATTTTCCTTCCCATCCGAGTCGTTCTTCCTCTCTGAGCCCCATTAACTGTTCGTTATCTTTCCGGAGTTTTTCCATCTCTGTGGACTCCAATTTTGCTCTCTCCTCGAGTTGATTAATTTCAAACTCATATTGTTTTTGTTTCCTTTCCCACTGTTCCTCTCGTTCTTCCTTCTCTAATCTCATCGTTTCTTTCAATTGGCTAAGTTCTTTTTTCCCGTTTCGTTCGTTGTTCGTTCTCTATCTCCTCGCACTCCAACCTATTTTTTTTCCTTCTGTCGTTCAGTTTCAAATTCATGCTCTTTTTGTTTTCTATTCCACTGTCTCTCTTGTTCCTCATTCTGAAATCTCGTTATTTCCTTCAATTGACTGATTTCTTTCTCCTGTCTCATTCATTCTTCTTCCATTACTCTTTCCTGCATCTCATTCTGCAATCCGGCCTTCGCTTCCAGCTGTTCGATCTGTACAGTGTGCTTCCTTAACGTTTCATTCTCCGTTTTCGTTCTTTCTTCTCTCACCATCCTCAACTCGTTTTGTAATCCTATCTTTGTTTTGGTGTTTCAGTGTCTCAGAAGCTTTCCTTTCTAATTCGTTTTTCATCTCTACACCTCTTTCACATTCTTTCTCCCTCATTTCATCCATTTCCCTCCTGTATTTATTTAGGTATTCCAGGCGATCCTCTTTCAGCTCCTGAACTTGTTCTTGTGCATCGGCCAATCGTTGTGCTTCCGTGTGCACATAATCCTTATGGAGCCAGTCTGCGTTGGCTAAGTCCTTTTCCAACCCCCGAATTCGTTCCTGTGCCTCGGCCAATTCAGTTTGCAATGTACTGCCGTCGCCCTGCCTCGCCTGCCATGCCCCCGTGGTTTGAACCGGTGGGCGGGAGCGCTTCCCCCGCCGTGCCGTGCGGCTCGTTGCGCGAGTAACAGCGGCCCGCTCACGCCTCGTGCCGCGCTGAGGTACGGCCGCGCCGCCATCTTGCGACTCCGAGTTTGTTTGCCGGAAAAGTTCCTGCACAAGCCGCTCCCACTGACTACAATTCGTGGTGCGGTTATAATAATAAAACGGAGAACCAGGTACATTGTTGCATCGCCGTATTTCCCAACCTTCTGGTATGGGTCCAACCTGTATGGCGATGGCGTCCTGGACCATGGATTCTAATGTTTCCAAATCCATTTCTAATGCCTCCTGCCCCTGCTCGCCTTGGTTGAACATTTTACGTGCTGGGAATAAAATTTATAACGCTCGTAATTTGGAAACACGGGGGGAGGTGGGAGTTTGCTCCGTATACCCCTGATCTGACTCCGTAAATTTTGCTACGGAGGAGGAGGGGGCCGAATCGCACTCCTGACAACCAGTTGTTATTGGCCGGGTGTCGGCCGCCAACTGACCGCTCTGAACGGAGCCGCAAGTCGAGTCAACCCGACCGATCGCCCGGAATATAGATCGCCGCCCGGATAACTCCGATCGACGGGTCCTTGTACAAGAACCGAAATACACCAATCGGCAGATCACGTGGGGTAAGGTCGATTGCCAATCTTCAATGTACCTAAATACCCACGTGATCCAACTACCGGGGTATTCCACCCTCGACGGATCTCGTACGGAATAAACTGCCGAGGCGAGCTTGTCCGTGCGCGATTCCGAGCGGCGTAATCGCCGAGAACCGTCGGTCCAAATGTCCCCCGATTACGGCAAACCAACGGCTTTCTAACTCCCAACACACGAAATGTTCAGTCAATGAGCGAATGGATGCAACGAGTAGGTTTACATTCACACAAGGACATTTATTATAATGAAACACGTATGCAATTATACAAGCAACAAAAGCACGACAAAAGAACTACAACCGTCTACTTATAATGTACAGTCATTTACACTTAACAACAGTTCCTACTTATTAGACGGGCCCGCGGACACACGCACACGCGCGTGCGCACACACACACACACACACACACACACACACACACACACACACACACACACACACACACACACACACACACACACACACACACACACACACACACACACACACGCGCGCGCGCACACAAACACAAGAGACGGTCGCTGAGACCTTTAATCACGAGCTCTAGTTCGGAGGACAGGTGAGCTGAAACTCAGAGCTTGACTCGAACCTTTCCACCTCGAGTGGTCTTCAACTTGTCCGGACCCGGGCTCCAGCGAGAGCGAGCTGGATCCAAATCGCCGTGAGCCGTGTTCCTTCCCGAGCTCCCGCGAATCCTCCCGCGCTTCTCAAAACGTGCCGGTGAGATGAGGCGCCGATCCTTCCTGTCGATGCGTCGCTTCCCCCGAGGAACCAACTCCAAGAAGAGGCCGACGCGTCGCACCAAGCCGGGAAAACAAAATGGAGAATGAAAAGCTCCACGAACCAAGAAGAAGAGGAAGAAGAGGAAGGAGAGGAAGAAGAGGAAGAAGCCTCCACTCGCAGCTCGAGCCGAACAACTCGCTCAAGTTCCTTCCAAAATAAAGCAGCAGCCGAAGCTCACTGAGCCAGCCGAAGCAAAAAGCTTACTACTCCCACGGGACTCAGCACACAAACTCTGCACACGGGACTCAGAACGGGACTCTTCACGAACTCAGCCCACGAACTCAGCCCTACCACAGGACTCCCACGAACTCTTTCGGGACTCTTTTTGAACAAAGAAAAGATGTCCTCTTTATCCTTTGACCCCCCTCCCCCGCACCCGGCATGACTCATGCCCTCGTGATCCACCCCCCGCTCAACCACGGGTGGGAGGGAGTTGTTGACGTCACCACAGGGTTCGAAGAGGGGGAGGGACGTCTCCATTGTTTGCTCCCTAACTATTAAATCGATCTGCAGCGCATCTAATCAATTTCAAAACATTTAAACACCGGAAGGTGAGCTATCTCGGGAACATGCACTTATCAACATAGCTGACTAAGGGAACCTGCATGTTGTGTGCAAATGAATTCCAAATTCGTAACAGTATTCACACCCCTCGACTTTTGTCACATCTTGTTGTGTTACAGCCTGACTTTAAAATGGATTAAATATACTTTTTTTGACACCGATCTACATAAAATACCCAATAATGGCGAAGTGAAAACATGTTTTTAGAATTTTTTACAAATTCATTAAAAATTAAAAGTTGAAATGTCTTGCATCAATAAGCATTCAACCCCATTGCTATGACACTCCAAATTAAGCTCAGGTGCATCCAATTTCCTTTGATGATCCTTGAGATGTCGCTACAATGTGATTGCAGTCCATATGTGGCCAATTCAATTGATTGGACATGATTTAGAAAGAAACACACCTTTCTACATCCGGCCCCACAGTTGACAGGGCATGTCAGAGCAGAATCTCTTCCATGAAGTCTAAGGAACTGTCCATACAACTACTCGATAGAAATGTGAGAAGGCATAGATCTGGGGAAGGGTATAAAACAATTTCTTGAGTGTTGAAAGTTTCCACGAAAGCAATGAGCTCCATCATTAGGAAATGGAAAGAAGATGGAACTACCACGACTCTTCTTCGAGCTGACAGTCTGACCAAACTGAGTAACCGGGCAGGAAGGACCTTGGACAGGGAAGTGACCAAGAACCCAATGACCACTCTGACAGAACTACAGAGTTCCTTGGCCGAGATGAAAGAACCTGCTGGAAGGACAACAGTCTCTGCAGCACTTCACAAATCGAGACAGTATGGAAGAGTGGTCAGACAAAAAACACTCCTGAAAAAAATGCACATGACAACACACCTGTAGTTTGAAGAAAGGCAAGTGCAAGATTCTGAGAGCATGAGGCAAAGAATTCTGTGGTCTGAGTGGAAAATTGAACTCTTTGGCCTGAAAACAAAGAACTACATCTGGCAGAAAAAGTGCTTCAAGTTTGTGACCTTCAGAAACCATATAATTGTCCATAATTAAGACAGAATGAGGAACTAGTCTTGCTTGTGTAAAGGCTGGTGTCAATCTGCATCAGCAAACGTGTAGAACAATGGAATTAACAGAATGCTGGGTATGCTAACTGCCTTTGGATGGAAGGAAAATGCTGACGTTGAAAGTGTTACTCCTTCACCCTTCGTTCGTCCCATGGTGATTAACGTGCCTCAATCAATGTTCTGTGATTACATCACTGCAAAAGATAGCTTGGCAAGAAAATCTGTTGCAGCTCTCTGTGGAGTGATGGTCATATGGAAGTGCTGTATCAAACGATCCCACTTGTGTGCCAATTCCATGTTGTATGGTTCAGGATTGATGTTACTTTACATTGACACTTGATGTGAAAACGTTATCAGCTCTTTGAAGAGCCGAGAGGACATAATAATTACAGTGAAAGGAAACCAAGCGTGATGCCTTTGTGAACATTTGAATTCATGTGAAGTTAAGTGTTTGTGTGCAATTATTCAAAAAGTTGTGTTTGAATAATTATTATCGAAGAAAAATCCTCTTTCCCAGCATACGAATGTCCAATCTGTGACCCTGTTATCTTCTGTTCTGAAAGCAGAAACATCTTGTGGTCTTGGTAGACCACTTGGAGCTTGCTATTACTGCGTAACGAAGAGTTTAAATTACGAGGAACTTCCACTTTTGCGTGTAGAAATGAATTTTATTCTAATTTCAATAATGACCCCAAAATAATATCATTAAGCCCAATAAAGTCTTCTTTTTTTTCTACAATAATTCTGTTTGTATGAAAAATGAAATGGAATGATATAATCAGGAAGAGACTAGAAGGGCACTCTTCGACATCACGACGTCACCAGATATGCCTCTGCACACATTATTACATCATTATACATCGTTGTACCAAGTTTTATTTAAATCTCTGAACCCATATTCAAAATATTAAATAATTCTGGCTGCCAGACCATGCATCTGATGAGGTTGAAATTTAAAACATATCTTCACCAGAACTAGATCATAATTGTGACATTTCATGTCGATTGATGAAGCTGCTCAAGAGAAATAGTTATTTCAAGATTTTTGATTAATCCAATATGGCTGCCAGACGATGTGACCTATTAATTATCCGTGAACACCCTGGCATCCCCAAGGCTTGGGGAACATGTGCGTGAAGTTTCTCCTCAATCTATGAAGCCATTCTGGAGAAGGTTTGTAAAGGTATATTCTTCAAAAAAATCATAGCTGCCAAACCATGTGACCTCCAGACCATGTCATAGGTGGACAAGATTTTGGTCATCGTGGATAGGCGATCATACCTGGAAAGTTTCGCCTCGATCTGTTCAGCTGTTTTGGAGAGGAAGATTATTGAATGTTTTTTATGTTAAAAACAATATGGCTGCCAAACCACGTGACCGATGACATCATCAACTCCCTCCCCCCCCCATATAATTTATCCCTAAACGACCCTCAAAAATTTTCATACTGATCAGATAAAGTGTTCAACGCATGCAATTATGATGTCATAACAAAGCCACCGATGACATCACCAAAAAAAAATCACACTTATTTCCTATGGGGAGTACTTGACTTGTGCCAAGTCTCAATTTTTTCAATGGAGCAGTTTCGAAGATGCAGAGGTCCAATTTTTTTCCTTTGACTAAACATGGTTGAGACACCATGTGACCTATGCCGTCATAATTGTCATTATAACATTTTACATGAGTAGTCGCACCGATTGGTGAAAAATTTGTGTCAATAGGATAAGCAGTTGCGGAGAAAACAGACAATTAGCATCGATGAACGGACATACAGATGGACGTATAGACGGATGGACAACCCAAAAACGTAACACCTAATGCCGGCGACTTCGTCAGCGGAGGAATAATAAAATACTGTGGCTAATCATCTCATTTGAGGATGAAATTGTTTTTTGTTTTTTTTAAATCAAAACAGGAATCAGTTGTGGTTACTAATGTAATCTTGTTTGAACAAAATGAAATCCTGGGAAAGCATTACCTTGCACCTGCTCCTCCAAATTCTCCTCTGTACAAGGTACAAAAATAAAACAACACAAAAGGGTGGGAGAGGTAACAAAATATGAGGTCAAAATGATAATTACACAAAACATAAAATGATAAACATGAGTGATTAAAAACAAATACTTCAACTCTGGTTTGGAGATTGCAAGTCTTTGCAAGGAGCCACAAAATACTGAAGCTCGAAGACGATCAACACCTTGCTTTTCAATGTGTCTCAATGGAGCAAAATCAAAAGGTTATGAAGGTATCAGAGTGAAGCAAAATTAAATTTTATAATTATTCGGTTGATAATTTTATTGAAAAAGAAGAGAGGAAAAAAAGTAGTGGGCCCACGAATACCAAATTATAGCTAAGAGTAGTCATAGAAGGTAAGGAAATGAAGAGGTAAAGGATGTAGGTAAAGGTAAGACAGTGATTCACACATAATAATCGAAGATGAAACAAAATCAAGATTGAAACTGATATATGTTTCAAAAATGTCATCAGGAAGAAAAGTTTCTACAAGTGTAATATAATTATGAGTTCTATCACCCTCCACCATTTTACCTGTTTGACAGGTAAGTATTCGGTGATGGTGGCTGTATCCTTCACCACCTGCACAGCACAGCAGCAGAACTTCCTCATTTGTGAATGGCAATGAAGTCAACAATATCATCATCCAGTGATTAATTCCAGAGTCAGATGAATTATAATAGGAAACAATAATCACATCTACTAAAATGAATAATCCATACAAAACACAAAAACACACACACACACACACACACACACACACACACACACACACACACACACACACACACACACACACACACACACACACACACACACACACACACACACAACTGAATGCCATATCATGGTCAGTCATACATGCTCGAACTTCCATAACCAGGATGTGGCATATGCAAGGAGAGGTTGACGCAAGTGTTTGGTATGGCAGACAAGTGGCAGGGTCTGGTAAAGCCAAGTTCTTGCTGTAAAAGACCAAAGGAAAGTTTGGAAGTCCACAGCAAGCTAATCGGGAAACAATGCACACAGTGTTGAAGTTTCATGATGGCTGAATTGCAAGAGGCATCAATGATGATCAGGAACAAAGGAAGATATTTACAAGGATCCATAAGAAGCCATAGCTTGTCTGTGTCTTTTCATATCACCAACTGTAACATTCAAAGTTGTATCAGGGAAACTCTCAAGTCAGAGGTGAAAGCAAAATATGTGGTTGAGACCATAACTCATATTGTTAATTGGTTTGACCAGTGAACAATAAATATGGTTGCCCTTCATAGCCGAAGACGCCTGCTCATATATAACATGCATTCAAACAACCTGGGAACATCAATTTGTTTATTGCGTGGGAGCTGCACAACCAGACAACAACCACACTTGAAGATAGCAAGCAGTGCAACGTGGTGTCAAGCAGTTGTCCAAGAAGACCAAGCCACTTGCTATCCCAGTTTTAGGCAGGAATTTGGGATTTTAAAGTCTACCAATAACCATTACTGGCAGAGGAGTCCTCCAACTTAACATCCATCCAATGCACAACACATACATTGATGCCTCGCCCTGCGTGTGAAACAACAGAGTGACAGTTTGCAGCTTGGTCAAGATTCAAGCACAATCGAGACACAGTGCAAAGGAGATTGCCGATACAGTATATCTAAACGATCGTGCCATCCCAGATCTCACGACTGTTTGACTAAAATGCCCATGAAACTTCTGATGAAATCAGCCTCGATGTGAAAAGATATCCTCAGTAAAAGACAAACTTAGTGAGTACAAGCCTGGAGAAGGAACTTACTGAGTACACGATAATGAGATCTGGTTTACTTGTGGCAAAAACCTTTTAGAAGTGAGACTCTCACGCTTCAATATCAGCGATTTAATTTGGCTTGGGTCACAGGACCCTGACAAAAGCCTGCTGGCATTTCATCCTTTCAGAAGTGTGGACCTTCCAAATGTCATGCCACCAGGGCCAAAATGTGTTTGTGAGATGGAAGGGGCTGCTGCTATGGGAGTCCCTGCAATGTGATGCATTGCCATTCCTCGGGCAGTTAACAACAGTCTGCTCAATGTGTGAAGACAACCTAACGCTGTGATTGCGACCTTTTCCCATGACTTTGTTAAATCTACAAATTCCCAAAGTGCTATTGATAGTATGTGTGACACTACAAAATGCTAATGACTACGTTATACAAGCCGCGGTTAGTTACTGAGGATATATACGAATATTTATTCCTGTTACTGATTTGTACTCGGTTCACCTGATAAGATATTTTACAGGTAGATGGTGTTATTTTTGTTGATAGATCTTTATTAAACATGTTACATGGCTGAATGCAGAATCTAGAGTGGCGAAATCTGAAAGCCATACTGGGCGATGTCAGAAGAGCAAGGTTGAGAGCTCATGGGGAAGGAGGCCCACCTGCCCAAGAGCACATTCCCACACGTGTTTGATCAACCCACTTGTTGTAGCTAATCCTTGCAGTAGTGTTGGGGATTCAGCTTTGAGGAACTTCCTGTCACTCTTGCTACCAGTAAAGGCTGATTTAGGTGCGAGCCTTTGCTAAACCTCTCTCACACTCTGTTGAGCGGCGCTACTGTGACTAGCAAAAGAGCGGTCACCGATAATGTTTATGCCACATGAGCATCACTTTGGAGTGTTTCCATTGCTATTATTTATTTTAGAAACACCCCCATCACACGGACAATTCAGCCCTACAAAGTGGTCATGAGTATATACTCCATTACATGTTTATTGTAAATATATGTTTGGCACAGGGTGGCCAAGAAAATGATGACAATTTTGTTTTCTTTGCAGGTTGGCAAGCAGCGATTGCTAATGCCATATACTGCATGGATAATCATCAAGATAATCTTGTAATTAAAAAAAAAAGAAGTTCACTGAAACTTTGAGCAAGGTGACTGAAAGTTGACTATTCACTGAGATAAACAGTGTAATGACACTTCAGAGCTCTATTTGTGGCAGTACAGACACCAATAATAAAACCAATTTGGCGACTTCTCAGAAAATTTGAAGGAGAAACCTTTTCACAGGCCGAAATATCTCATGGTGGTGGGAGTGTTTAAAAGTTTTCTTTCGGCAAAAGTAAACGACTGCAGGACAAGGACTGTTTCTGAGGCCTCTTGTCAGTTGAACTGGGGTGCAATTGTATGTTCAGGAATGAGCTTGTGGGGCCGCCATTCCAGGAGACAGTGGGCCCTAAATGTGCATCCCACTCTTGTGGTGTTGCTCAGTAATAAAAAACCAAAATTGACACATAATATGAGATGTAAAGGCAGCACGTGCAAAGAAACTTAACACTAACGAACACAAAAGATGGTCAAAAATTATTACGCTTGGTGTGACAGTGGAGCATGTACAGCATGAGTTTAACAACTTGATATAAAGCATTGACATGCATGTTAAAGTAAACTATGACAACTACTACTACTACTAATACTACAGGTTGAGGGGCTAGCCACTCAAAGCTTTTTGGCCGATATCTTTCATGACCCGACTGGCGAGGCCTGACATTCACTTGAAAATGACTTGAGGGAGAAGCTTGGAATTGATTAAGGCGATAACCCACTTAGTCTTCGCAAAAGAGATTGTGGGATATTTTATGTCGACTAATTAATACCAGCAGAAGAGACGCTCAGCTTAATGATCATCCGAGGGATGACACATTTTGTTTTGCAAACTCCTTGCCAGCAAAACACCAATCCATCAGCTTAAAGTCAGGTTGGGAATCAAACCCAGGGGAGGCAGATCAAAATTAAGTGGGCAAGCCATGCACCACCTTGTCAAACTAGATTCCAGTTAAAGCCGACTCCAACTACTACTACCTATTTAACGGACTCATTTATTCCCACTTTCTCATGGAGTCAGCCGATGAAGCTTTCTGGCCCAATTATTTCACAAACTGCCTGACTTGAACAAATGTTCGACTGAAGGTGGGAGGAATTCAGAATTTAGCCAGGTCGCTGGCGATAAATCACGTACTCTTCGCAAAAGACATTACAGGATATTTTATGTCCACCAACAAAAAATGCTGGCAGATTGGTTCTCCCGCTTAATATCCTTCCGTGGATGGATGACGCACACATTGATGCCTCATCCTGCAAACAAAACACAAGAGTGACAATTTATAGGTGGGCCGAGATTCAAACCCCGCAGGCTCAACAGCTCGGAAGTGAGTGTGCATACCTTCAGGCTGTCCTACCAGCCTGTAGATACAAGCCAAAGTGTTACCCACAAATTATTGAAAGTGTGGAAGTTTCTCATTTCAATCACTATTTTGGTGCAATCATTTTTCTTCTGCACTGGTTTTCACATGAAACAAAGTCCACTTTAATTCCCCATGGATTTCTGCAACAACGAGAAAAACAACTCTTGGGCATGGTGTTGCTTTTAACCATTTCAACCAGTGCCAGGCCAATTGGTGCGCTACAAGTTGTTCGGATTACATGAGGGGGGTAATGTCAGGTTTTTAAAAACCTCTTTATACTGATGGAAGAATTTATTAAAACGTTCTTGCTGACAACTTCTTCATAATTTATGAACGAGTTCATATTAGTCCAAAATATGCAGCCATCCTACAACATCTGCGACATCAAAAAAATTTCAGGATACTTAAACACAAAATAATTTAAGAATTAAATGACAGTTAATTAATTGTTGATTCTTCTTTAATACAGTATTAAGTTAATGATAAGCATTCTTATTATACAAAAGCTCTGCATGGTTGTTGTTGTTGTTGCTATGGTTTTTGTTGGGGGTCGAATTTTGAAATGTGCACCCATTGGTCGGGCAGCTGCCAGACGCCACCCACATTTGTCGCTCGACTCCACCCACCATGGCACCCAGACAAAAATAATATGGCTGCCATCTTGTTTTTCTAGTGGACCAAAGACGTCAACATTATTGGCCTTTGCTGATTATATACTGTCCGGGTTTGTTGCTTCAGATTTCCATTGGCTTTTTTTGGGATCGAGTGTTACTCACGATGAGAGACCCCAAAAAATCTAATCATATGTTGAATAAAAATTATGAGTAAGGTTTATATCAAGCCCATGAGCAGGCACAGTACACGCCTCCGGAAAGAATAGTGTTACATAATTTTTGAATGACCCCAAATTGGGATTAAACAATTTGCGACCGTGTAACGAATCAGCTCATTCTGATATCATCGTGGAGGAGGGTGACATGGGTGAGAGGTGTCGAGTTAATCTTTGAATAGCACATTAAATTGATTTCCCAATCACGCCTTTTATCTTTTAAGAACGCTTTAACTGTGCATTTCCAAATCGGCTTGTTGCCAGATTTTATTGTTCTGACGAAAGTATAGTCATTCTTGTTATTGTATGCAAGATTGAGGCTTAGAAAGGGTGAGATGGAAAAGGGTAAGAAGGCAACGAACTGACAGTGGAGAAGTGGGGCCACAGTTGAACAAAACAAGCAGGGCAATGAATGACCATGAAAATAGGAGAGAGGAGGGTAGGAAACACAGCAACCTGTAAGTTAGAGGGTTTGGTTAGGTTGTGTCAATGGTGGTTGAAAATATCACAAGTAAAGATGTGGGGAATGCCATGATATACAATGTCCATTTAAAGTCTACACCCCCTTTCAAAATTTTCACTTTTTGTTGCCTAAGAGCCTGGATGAAATCACATTAAATCAGACTTTTTACAGCGCGTGCGCTGTATACAATTGCACCGAGTTTGAAATGTCCCCGGCGTCGTCTACCACGTCTCCAGTGGGTCCGGTGTCCCCTCCCCGTCCCCCCCACCCCCACGTGCCTCAAGACGGCCAATGACGGCCATCCGATAGATGCAGTGCATAACCTCGACGGAAATGGCGACAATCGATGGAAATACCCGAGTATTCCAATGGAAATTTGTGAAACTAATGTGTTATATATGTGAAAACCATTTAATTTATTGCTTGATGGAAAAAAATGAAGAAACGCTCCCCTCATGTAGGAACGAACGAATGAACGAAAGACGTCATTTCCGTCCACCATGGCATTTCGCGCCGAACGTAAAAAGCTAAGTTCTTCTTATGCCATCATTCTCTTTAATATTGGCCATAAACAAGTGTTTCGTCATGCATTAGTAGTTGAAATTTACTTACAACAAGAACGAAAAAATAATCTCCTCAGATTCAACAAGAACGAAAAAAAAAACCCGAAAACATCACGTGCAGGACAAGACCAATCGAGCTGAAGGAAACGATACTGTAACTGCACTGCTCCTGATTGGTAAAGGGACACCACGTGTGTTGTGTGGGCGGTGTTATGCACGAGGATTCCAGGCTAAGTTCTTCTTGTGCCACCATTCTCTTTAATATTAGCCATAAACAAGTGTTTCGTCATGCATTAGTAGTTGAAATTTACTTACAATCATTCTTTTGCAGCCTCCTGCCACGCTGTATCGAACGATTTCATTCCTTCTGTTATATATATATATATATATATATATATATATATATATATATATATATATATATATATATATATATATATATATATATATATATAAAAAAGGTGCTTATCGCAATAATAACAAGATTTTTACATTTAAAATATTTAATTTTTTTTTTTTAATTGTTTTTCAACTGAAAAAGCATAAATTGCATATTTAAACATAAGTGTACTCATTTGATTCACCACACGCGCTGTATTGAAGGATTTCACTTGTTCTTCCTTGATTTATACATCGCAAACCCACAACTTCCAAGTGAAAAACAAATTCCACAAATTTCCGAAAGTTAATTAAAACTACAAAAGTAGAATATCTTTGTTAGATAAGTGACCTCCCCCCTGAGTTAATACCTGGTGGAAGCACCTTCAACAGCAATTACAGCTGTGAGTCTGTTGGGATAGGTCTCTACCAACTTTGCACACCTTGATTGGGCAGTATTTGCCCATTCATCTGTAACAAACAAACTTTTCAAGCTCAGTCAAGTTGTGTGAAGAGTGTTGATGGACAGCAATCTTCAAGCCATGTCACAGATTTTCGATTGGATATAGGGTTAGGGCTCTGACAAGGCCACTCAAGGACATTTATCTCTTTGTTCCTCAGCCACTCCAGTGAAGCTTTGGTTGTGTGCTTCGGGTCGTTGTCATGCTGAAAGGTGAACTTCTATCCCAATTTCAGCTTTCTTGCAGAGGGCAGCAAGCTTTCCTCTGGGATTTTTCTGTATTTTTCTCCATCCATCTTCCCTTCCATCTATCCTGACAAATACCCCAGTCCTGCCGATGAGAAACATCCCCAGAACATGATGCTTCCACCACAATGCTTCACAGTAGGGATGGTGTTCTTTGGGTGATGTGCTATGTTGGTTTTGCGCGAAACGTAATATTTCGCATTTACGCCAAAAAGTTCCATCTTGGTTTTGTAAGACCACAAAACATTTTGCCACGTGACTTCAGAATCTCCGGAATGTTTTTTTTTGTATACCTCAAACAGGACTCAAGGCTGGCTTTTTTGAGTAATGGCTTCCTTCTTGCCACCCTACCATACAGGCCAGACTTGTGGAGTGCTTGGGATATTGGTGTCACATGCACACAGTGACCAGTATTTGCCATAAAGGCATGTAGCTCTGTCAAAGTTGCCATTGGCCTCTTGGTGGCCTCTCCGGTCAGTATCCTCCTTGTTTGGTCATCCAGTATTGAGGGACAGCCTGAGCTCGGCAGGGTCTTAGTGGTACCATATGCCTTCCACTTCTTAATGATTGTCTTGAATGTGCTCCTTGGGATATTCAAGGCCTTTGAAATATTTTTATACACATCTCCTGATCTGTGCCTTTCCACAACTTTATCCCAGAGGTCTTTTGAAAGCTCCTTGGTGCTCATGGTTGAGTCTTTGCTGTGAAATGCACTACCCAGCAGAAGAAACCTCCAGGAACAGGTGATTTTATTCTGAAATAATCAGAATCACTACAATTTAACACAAGTGGAGGCCAATTAACTTGATGTGTGATTTTGAAGGTGATTAGTTACACCTGAGATAATTTGCAATTGCTATTATGAGGGGGGTGGACATTTATCCAACCAAGATATTTTAGTTTTTTTATTTTTAATTAACTTTCTTAAATTTGTAGAATTTCTTTTTCACTTGGAAGTTGTGGGTTACGATATGTAAATAAAGGTGGAAAAATTCTGATTTAATGTAATTTAATTCCAGGCAAAAAGGCAACAAAAGATGAAAATTTTGGAAGGGGGTGTACACTTTCTATAGGCACTGTAGTTATTTAATTACCTGACAACTCAATGCCACAGCTTATCAGACTCTCCAAGACAACACTGGTTTTATCTCTCTGTGTCAACAAAAGTTAGTAAAAACCCAATTAAGATGAATTCTCACCTACTGGATGCAAAGCTAGTCTCAGAAGAATTTCCATTATATCATTAAGTTTCCCGTTTGAAACTCGTTGGCTTTAGGAAGGGAGTAATCTGAATGTTATGCCTGGTCTGATTTACATGTGATGCATGCAGTCCACACATTGTAGTTTGCTGACTCCTCGTGATGTCAAGGCTAACTTGGGATGGCAGGAAATTCTGTCTACAAAAACCAATACCTCCCAAATTCCGGAAACCAATTTTTTTTTTAATATGCAGGAGAATAGGTAAGATCGATGATTACAATCTTGTGTTGCTGTCAGCTCCATCAATGTATTCGATATGGGGTTAATTACTCTGCATGTTGTGGTGTTTATGTTGGCTGTTTCGTCGAGTAGTTAAATCGTTATTTCTTTCTCCACTGGCTGGTGTGCATTTGATTCCAAAGTTTGCTCACTCTTGCCACCCACATTTGCAACACATACTCCACCATGATATATTTCCCAAACAATATATGCCAAGGAGAATGATAAGCACCACAGGAAGCAGAATAAAGCTTAGGTTTCAGGTGCTTGCCTTTTATCGTACCAAGAAAGGGCTAACACCCAAAACACCAGCTTAATTTCACTTCCTTCAGTGGTCAGCATACTTTTGTAAAGTTTCAGTTAATAAAACATGCCATTCTAATTGTCTGCCAACACAGACCGACACTAGCATAGACAAAATTTCGTATTCCTCCAACCATCATTATGAGGTGGGGGGGCCTTCATCCTGCAGTGGACAGTATTATTTACTGCTTTACAGTATTATTTGATTGACCAAAAGAAAACACAAAACGAAGAACCCAACATTAAAACTGCAAGCATTTTTGGTGCCACCTTCATTCTTTTTTCGATATAGAATTGAGATTCATGGAAGAGCAACATTGATAGGGGAACGGGAGGTTGTCATATTGAGAGTAGCAAAGATGGGAACAGGTGGACATAGGATGTGCAGAACAACAAATGAACAAAAAAACCTGTATGGGGGAATGAAAGAGGAAGGTGGGTTATCTAAACAACAACAAATATCGTGGTTAAGGAGGGAACATGACATAAGTCCCAAATGAGCCCCATTGAAGAAATGAAGGGAAGAACCGGATAGGATTGACACATGATAATTCCATGGGAAATAGGAAAGGGCTACAAAAGGGTGGGGTTGAGCAATATGCTTTAACCCTTTGAACCCTAAGTGGCGGGTTTACCGGCCGCTATTCAAACCTCCATATAACCAAGTGGCGGGTTTACCGGCCGCTATTCAAATCTCCATATAACCAAGTGGCCGGTTTACCGGCCGCTATTCAAATCTCCATATAACCAAGTGGCGGGTTTATCGGCCGCTATTCAAACCTCCATATATGTAAATGGCGGGTTTATCGGCCGCTATTCAAACCTCCATATACGTAAGTGGCGGGTTTACCGGCTGCTATTCAAACCTCCATATACCCAAGTGGCAGGTTTACCGGCCGCTATTCAAACCTACATATACCCAAGTGGCAGGTTTACCGGCCACTATTCAAACCTACATATACCCAAGTGGCTGGTTTATCGGCCGCTATTCAAACTTCAATACACCCAAGTAGCAGGTTTACCGGCCGCTATTCAAACCTCCATATACCCAAGTGGCTAGTTTACCGGCCGCTATTCAAACCTCCATATAACCAAGTGGCTGGTTTACCGGCCGCTATTCAAACCTCCATATAACCAAGTGGCGGGTTTACCGGCCGCTATTCAAACCTCCATATAACCAAGTGGCTGGTTTACCGGCCGCTATTCAAACCTCCATATAACCAAGTGGCGGGTTTACCGGCCGCTATTCAAATCTCCATATAACCAAGTGGCGGGTTGACCGGCCGCTATTCAAATCTCCATATAACCAAGTGGCGGGTTTATCGGCCGCTATTCAAACCTCCATATATGTAAGTGGCGGGTTTACCGGCTGCTATTCAAACCTCCATATACCCAAGTGGCAGGTTTACCGGCCGCTATTCAAATCTCCATATACCCAAGTGGCTGGTTTACCAGCTGCTATTCAAACTTCAATACACCCAAGTAGCAGGTTTACCGGCCGCTATTCAAACGTCCATATCCCAAAGTGGCTGGTTTACCGGCCGCTATTCAAACGTCCATATACCCAAGTGGCTGGTTTACCGGCCGCTATTCAAACCTCCATATACCCAAGTGGCTAGTTTACCGGCCGCTATTCAAACCTCAATATACCCAAGTGGCTAGTTTACCGGCTGCTATTCAAACCTCCATATACCCAAGTGGCAGGTTTACCGGCCGCTATTCAAACCTACATATACCCAAGTGGCTGGTTTACCGGCCGCTATTCAAACTTCAATACACCCAAGTAGCAGGTTTACCGGCCGCTATTCAAACCTCCATATACCCAAGTGGCAGGTTTACCGGCCGCTATTCAAACCTCCATATACCCAAGTGGCAGGTTTACCGGCCGCTATTCAAACCTCCATATACCCAAGTGGCTAGTTTACCGGCCGCTATTCAAACTTCAATACACCCAAGTAGTGGGTTTACCGGCCGCTATTCAAACCTCCATATACCCAAGTGGCTGGTTTACCGGCCGCTATTCAAACCTCCATATACCCAAGTGGCTGGTTTACCGACCGCTATTCAAACCTCCATATACCCAAGTGGCAGGTTTACCGGCCGCTATTCAAACCTCCATATAACATCCAGGAGCATCCATGAATAGGTTGTGTATGTTTACATATCTGAGAAGGATCCATGGAGAGGTCAATACACTATCAGAAAGTGTTCCCAAAACAGCACTCGGTTAAGTCCATTACCTCTGCCACCGGAGGTGGATGGAGGAGGTCATGTTTTCAACACTGTTTGTTTGTCTGTCTGTTTTTCTGTCTGTGACTAGGATATCTCAATAAGTTATGGATGGATTCGGACTAAATTTGATGGAGAGGTTGGGCGTGTGATAAGGATAAAATGATTCGATTTTGGTGAAGATCTGGATCCGGATCTGGACACGAGAATTGCTTAAGTTATTCTTCACCATTGAGGGATAGGACCAAAAACGATATCTAGTATAGCACGATATCTCAAAAGGTTGTAGACAGATTCTACTGTCACAAAATGTGGTGGATGAATTGGATATATGACAACAACAAGCTGATTATATTTTGGTTAAGGTCGGGCCGCATGCATACCCGGCCGATCAATGGGATACACAATGTAAACTGTTCAGCCCGGTGGAGGTATGCATGCGCTCTACCGGTGCTTTTCTCGCTAATTTTGAAACTGAGCACAGTCCTGGCATACATTACACCTTCCCTTTATGAATGATACAATGTGATATTTAATGTTCCCAAGCAAATACTATCAAAGCGATAGCTGGCCTTATGCCACCTCTGATTGACGGCACACTCATTGATGCCTATGGCTGTCCATGAGGCTCTGTCCATGAAGCACATGGATGGGACTCGAGAGCACACGAGCTCCGAGATGTGTTGCTAATAATGTGTTGAATGTGATGAAATGTTATAAGAGACAGTTTGCACATTATAATAGCACTCGCAGAGACCCGTGGAAACTCCACAGAATGTTAAATATGACTTCAAGTCCTCAACTCCACCCCCCCCCCTTCACAAACCCAAGGCCGAGTTGTATAAAATCCCCTCATCCTTAAGGAAACATTCCCATTAAGGTACATTGTGATTCCTTGGCGAAGGATTTCCTTGAGGGCTGTTGCATAAACAACCCTTAGGAAACCCTTAAGTAAGGATTTACTTAAGGTTAAGGAAATCCTTCGGAGCTGTTGCTATGCCAGGCAACCGATCAGATTAGAGATATGAAAAGGTTTCCAAAAGCTTGATGACTGTGAAGAGATATACAAACTGGCTTAAGGAAGAGACACAAGCACTTGTGGAGGCTTTTCTCAAGCACAAGAGAGACAATACATTGTATAGTTGTATGATGTGTGTTGTTGAAGTACTTTTGTGTTTAATGACATTATAACTATAAATAGTGTATAATTGTTAAGAAACCCGCGATTTGGGTAAGACCTGGATCCTCAGGGCAAACCAGATTCCCCCGAGTCGAACGAGACCTCACGCGTCCCTATACAATGCGGGATTGACGAGTTATTGACATTGTAACACGCCACGTTCAATCCATTTATTACGTACACAGTTAACCTTTTTTTTTCCTTGGGCAACCGTTCATCAGTATCAATTGAATTGGTACCTAAGTAACCTGAACACGAAGTAAAACATGTTTGCGTCATGAAAATACCACTACACTAACATCTCCTTCAGCTGCACCTGCACTACCTGCACCGGAACAAACCTTTATATTGGCCCAGATTTCATGTGTTGAATCCCGTGTGATTGTCTTTTCAATGGAGTTTATAAGTTAATTATTTAAAACATATTGTTGTGGAAATGACTCCGAGGGGATCAAAGATCCTTAGCTTTATTATAGTTACGTATTCCTTTGTACGTGTTTTCGATCAGGGTATTGTAATATCATCATAGACATCAAGCGGGTGGAGACGGTCTCTGAAAACACATTGGCGATATCTTGTGCAGGGATAATCGACCTCTTCGTGACCAATTTCCATGTACAGCACCGTTTGGAAACTCAAAGGTTGGTGTTTTCAGATGGAGGAGGGCTCCATTGAGTTGAAGGAAAGTTTTGAAGAAAAAAACTTAAGGAATATTCGAATATGCAATGATCCTCAAACTAAGGATGTCCTTAAGGAGAAACTTGAACTATTTAAGTAAATCCTCAAATCTTTCCTAAAGAATGCTTTATGCAATTGCGCTTAAGTTTTCAACCTCCACCTCGCAACCGCAAATCCTCACCCTCCCCCTCCGCATCTAAATGCAAAGACATCAATCCCCTCCCCATTCCAAGCCTTCAAACCTCCCACCTCCCCCACCACAACTCCTCAACTGGACCTGCAAACGCCTCAACCTTCCTTTCCAACTCTGTCCCATCTTTGCTCTCCCCCCCCCAACTCCAAGTGATTTCTCACTCTCCCCCTCCCAGATCTAAGCAATCAATCCTCTCCCCACTTCAAGCCTTCAAAACCCCTCCCCACCCGTTACATTCCTGCGGGATATCTGGAAAAGATATGTGACCATGAGCAGGTCATAATAGCTCATCATGGTCACCAGCCCAGCACACAATCCCGCAAGATATGCGGAAAAGATATGTGACCATGAAAAGGTCATGGCCCATCAAAGTGGCTTGTCCAAGTCACAAAATTGTGAGAGCTTTGCGAAACAGATATGTGACCATGAGCAGGTCATGGCCTATCACGGTCACCTATCCAGCTCACAATCCCGAGGGATATGTGGAAAAGATATGCGACTTTGAGCAGGTCATGACCAACCACAATCACCTGTCCAACTCACAATTCCGTGAAGGATGCTGAAAAGATATGTGACTATGAGCAGGTCATGGCCGTCAATGTCACTTGTCCAACTCTCAATCCAGTGAGATATGCAGAAAAGATATGTGACAAAAAAAACAACCCAAACGAAATTATCTTTTTCCTGATGCCTTTATCCACATCGTTAAAAGTAAATAATCGGAAAAAAAAACTTTTTATAATTATTATTATTTATTGCTGGGACCACGGCTGTGCCGCTGATGCAGTTCCCCATTTCCAGTAAGCTTGTATTCATTTTGCGACCTCGGAAAGATGACAGTCTGGGTTAACCCATCTGATGTTATCTAAGGGCACGAGAGGGGCTTGATCTCAAGATCCTAATATCATAATCCAGCCACTTTAACCGTTAAGGCAAAACCAAACACCTTTTATAACAACATGGGTTTAAGCCCTGCCTGAGAGAATGACGCACAGTTATTTGGGTGGTGCATTCGCTGAGGCCGATCTTCACAAGGTCCGTGATACCTATCAGCTCAAAATCCTTTTAACTGGCACTATGGTCATTTTACAATGAAGGGAAAACTTATAGGAATGGCATGGCAATAGTGAATATGAAAACTCCGAAGATATCGTTGACGTTGCATCGCAGGAAGCACCAACATGGTGACCGTATAATTTTCTTCCCCCTCCAACCCCCCACCCCCCTCCAACCCTCCCACCCCCCTCCCATCCCACAAGGATAAATTGTGGGTGGAGTCAGGTGAACTGTCCAAGCAGTGGGTGGAAGAGAATATTACAGAGAGACAGACACACACAGACGAACAAGCGTGATATTATCTAGATTATAAGACGTAAAACTCTGTTATCACATTTGACATTGATGTAACCAAAACTGCCTTAATTTGTCTCAAATGTTCTTCGAAAAGAAAGTTCCATAAGTGGCAAACATACAGAAGCAATTAAGACCAGCAATATATTTGAGGCAAATATCAACTCGTATTGAGATAATTACCCACAGTACATGTTTGTCAAACTTGTGCATAAGCTTGGAAACATCAAAAAATCCACCAATGGCCAAGTCTTTGAAATGAGATGAGCGAGATATGGAAAAAGAGGGAACATGAATGTTGTCTTTATTACCCTGCGCATGCAAAGCGAACAGTGGGGTTAAGCAACTGATTCATGTCCGTCCATCCATCTGTCTGTCTTATCAATTTATGATTGTCAGTTTATCAACGATGAACAACTTAATTGAATTGAATGTTACGTATTTTTTTTTAACACATATCAGACCATGAATAGGAAGACGACTTTGCTGTTTTTACCGTACTTTGGCTCTGAATTCGTCCCGACCGCACATGTGCAGAGAAGAATCATTCCAAACAGGAATCTTTCTGTTTTTTAAGGACTTTATAAGGGACACAAACAACAGGCATGATGAACTAATGTGAACTGTGAGATGGGGGTGATGTAATAGACACGAGGTAAAATGGCGGTAAAACCTGGAATTTATTTATTTATTCACTTTTAAACTTCTTTAAACCTTCATTAGAATTTAATTATAGACTTGAACATTGTCGAACACAAATCACCTTCCTAATACTTCCAAGAACCATGCTACATATATATCAATGAATCGACGTATGAATTGCAAATTAACTGCAAAGTTTAAAGGAACATTTACAGGTGTGTGACTCGATAACGAAACATTGCAGCAAATATATGACTAAACTTATCCACAAAAAACAAAACTATGGTTTGCGGTTAAAAAAAAAAAAAACACAGGAAACTTTGAAATTATGCACAGATAAGACAGCACGTAATCACAACTCGGTGATGCCATGATGAATTGGTGAAGACCGCTTCACCCTCCTGACTCAACATCCCCACTAGACATCCGGCACATTCTTTTACTCTTCTCTCCTTTGATCTCATTTACCTTCTCTTTCCACTCCTCGAACTACCACCCTCTCTTATACCTTCATTTCTATTTCCTGTCATCCTCCCTTCCCTTCATTCCTCTATTTTGTTTTTGTTCCTTTTGAGGTACCATGGACAAATTCCGATATACATATGCTTCATTCGTGGCCTTTCTCATCTATAACCACAATGCCATCTCTCAGGATTTATTTTGATGATGTTAGATGCAAAACATGCCAACACTTACGTGTGCCGCAGGAGCTAACCGCACATCCAGCACAATCTCTCCCATATCCTTTTCGAAGCTGCGGACATCTTCCAGTTTGAGACAGACTTCTGTCCTGGTGGATAAATGCTATCGGTGACATTGGTATATAATCCAGTGTATGCTCAACATTAAGCAATGGCACAGAAAGGCTTCCACAAGAGGGCAGTCCACAACATAATTCAGAAGGAAGACCGACCACAGGTAATAATAAAATTGAATCGTTGGCAAGAGAATTTCCTCCCACATTCCTTGATTGTATTGATTGTGTACGCTGAATAAAAATGAAATCGCTCGTTTCATTACTCAAGCATTTTAAAACTGCAATATTAGAAGTAGATTTTCCCTGCAGGGATTTTTAAAAAAAATCAATCTTGAACATTGTGAAAGTAATGAATCGTACTTGCGCATAAAGTAGATTGAAATCATGGAATGCATTTGTTCAAAATAGTTTCCTCTCAAGACTGCTTCCAAAGTATAAACTTTAAATTCATTATAGTTATATGGTAATAACACAGTACAGGTATTCCTTGTACAGTCATTCAAGCAACTCTTATTATTATTATTATTATTATTATTATTATTATTATTATTCTTTAACGTCCTTGTGGGGTTGGTTGAGGGAAGATTGGCCCAAGTATCTCACAAATCGGCTGGCCAGGCCTGACATTCGACTAGGGTTAGGGCAGGAATTTGTAATTGGTCCAAGTTGCCGATGATAGATCGCCTACTCTTCGTGAAGGATGCCACACCGTCGGATCTTTAACGTCCACCAACTAATGCCAGCAGACGGTACGCCCATTTAATGTACATTCAAAGAACGGCACACACACTGATTAATCACCTTGCTTGCAAAACACCGGAATAACAGTTTATAGCTGGGTGAAGATTCAAACCCAGGCTAGATACATTGGAGGTGATTGTGCGTATCTCCACACCATCGTGCCAACCCCAGTCATTTCAGCAACTATGAGCAGATCTTAAGCCTTGTCCAGACTTTCCTTCATAACTAACAAACTGTCATGACGGTGTTGCAGGTAATTGAGGTTAATGCATGGAATGGTCTCCCTGGAAAGGTGGTGACAGTAGAGATCCAGTGGATGTATTTCAACTATAATTGGACAGTTACCTCAAAGCAGTGGAGATATAGGGGCACATTAATATTGGCAGTATTGCACAGGCTGGATGGGCCTGATGGCCTCCTTCTATTTTGAAGTTCCTTGTGTGAAATTAAGAAGTTTGGTTGCAATTGACAAGTGGGAATGACAGTGTGGGTGTGAAAAAAAATGTCAGGTTTTTTTTTGATGAAAGTTGTAACTGAGAGTGTTTGATGTAGTGGAATTTTCATCATTTTCAGGTGGAGTGCCAATAACAATGGAGCAGAGTATCTACCAAAATTTCAGGTGTTGCTTCTAGCCCACACTGCAGGTAGAATTGAATATCTCAAATCTGTATCACACCTCTTGACGCTGGTAAAAAACGAATCAAACATCTCAGGAGAGATCTACACATGTGGCTCATGAAGTATTTTCAGCCATTTTGATGCACAATTCCTGAAACATTTGGGAATAATAGACTCCTTCAGTCCCTTTCGTAGAAAATCACAATAAACTTCAACAGGAGGATGCCATTTGGCTCGTCATTGCTGCGCTATTCTTTCATCCTTAATTCTTCGATCCAAACTTTTTTCTTTACTGGAAATGGGTCAAATTTTTAAACACGCCTGTTCTAATTAGAGCCAATCGTCACATTTTTGAACTTTTTGGGTACGAGGAGCCATCGTGAAAAGATCTCACACAAAATCCAGAGGGAAACTGAAGGAGAAAATTGGAACAGTAAAGACACTATGGCACCCAGATATTACTGGTTATTACTGATTATTTCAGCTGACAGTCTCATTTGTTAATTATCAATGATAGTCTGGACTCGGCCTTATCTAAATAGTAAACACCTTCGTAATGTTCAAAGCACCATTAGCATTCCTGATTTGTCTTCGAAGTACCATTTATGATTCATTAAAAAAAAACAAGATTTACCAATCAGGTTCAAAGTTCACCATTTCCAAAATGGACGACCCCATGAAGTCATCTGGCATGCCAATGTCATGGTCAAACACCTGTTTTCACAGAAACATTGCACATATAATGGAGTTTTAGATTTACTGTGATGAACAAACTGTTGTTACATCACAAAGAGTTAATTCAAACATAAACATTTGTAGTATTTAAAGTATTTGATTTGAATTGAATTTATTTTAATCCCATTAAAAATTAAATTGAATAATGAGTGATAATTTTTTTAAAAACGTCATGTGTCAGGGTCAGATGTCCTCTCAAAGCGGGACGTCTTGGTACCCGGTCATCACTGCCAGCAGTTATAAAGTGGCAGTTCTAATCATGTCTCTTATTAATTATGTAACACACCAGCACACAAAAACTGCCTTTTCATATGTCGGATTTCAGTCCCAATCCCAAGTTTCCCTCAGGACAGGAGAGCTATCCAATCCATAAAGTGTTGGGCAGAATTGCATGTAGACTGAACCAGGCAAGAGAGGCAGATGACTCCCTCCTTGAAGTTTATTTATGTCAGGTAGATTCTTCCTTGTCAGCAATTCTATAGTGGCATCGAACTTCACTCTTGGTTTTCAGATGTTTAAAATCCAACTTCTTAATATTATTGCCACAAGGTCACCAAGACTGAACAACGCATCTTCTACCTTTACATGAAGGTACCATTTTGAAGAAACAAAGGTAGATTCCCACCATTTAGATATTGATTGAAACATGTAAGATTCATATAGATATGTGTGAAAGTATCATAATTTAACTATTCTCACCAAAATTACATTAAACGACAGGAAAGTTGATGAATAAATGAAACACTTACTTTCACCATCATGTTCTCTGGAAGCTGTTCGACTGTGATGGTGAAACATTCGTTCCAGACAGGATTCAGGTTCTTGTAAATGATTCTACTCTTGTACACAATCTTACCCCCCAACTTGAATTTCACATAAGGATCACTCGTACCTAAAAGATTTGAAACAAAATGCAGACACAATGAAATCGTCAAACATATTAAATATTTACAACAAGCTTATCAGACCTACAATGGAATGAGTTCAATATGCAATAAATTGAAAGAAAATCCAGCAAGATTTCTAGGAATTAAATACCTTCCTCCAAAATATACCAATATACTTTTTCAACATATAAGTAAATAGGCAACACAGTATATAGATAGTGAGAAAAAATTATTCCTTAATGTATATATATAAATGTCATATCATATACTGGATATATTCTCCACCAGTTTGTCCTGTCCTGATATCTCTCTGTATGTCCATCTGTGCGGAACTTCAAAATCAAATCGCCCCCATTTTGGTGGCTCTGTGTAGGTTTTCAGGCCTCAGCTGCCTCTTGTGTGCATTTGAAGACTGAACAACGTGTCTTCTATCATTACATGAAGGTGCCGTTTTGAGGAAACAAAGGTACATTCTGATTAAAACTCATGCAGGGGAAACACAGTAATGCATGTTTTGTCTGGAGCAATCGTGGCAGCGGTCTATTGCACACTGCTCAAAAAAATTACGTTCTCATAATGCAGAGGAAAGAAATTGTGAAGTCTTTAATAAAAAAAATCGGTTTTCGCCTGAGTTTTCAAGACTGAATGGTGTGCAAGTATAGGATTTACAAACAAACTGTGTTTCACACGTGCATGGACGTGTAGTTCAAATGTAATGTGAAGAAAATAAACATTAGAGCTGACGAAAAGGACGTTGGTACTGAAATACCTGCGTACGTAATTAATCAGTCGGAAGGCCGGGGATATTCCCGAGAGATATTTTTTCAATCTTCTTTTAGATTTACTCATTGGTCATTGCTGTGTTCTTTAAAGTTACATGAAATGTTAATGTTGCTGGAGAATGTGATGCGATTATTGACCGTAAGGAAATGGGAGTGGGGGGGAGTGAGGAAGAAAGCGTGAAGGAAGCGATGTTTGTCGGGAATTTTTAACTGAAGTGACACAAAATACATGAGAATAATTTTTCAGGAAAATTGAAATTTTAAAACTTTCATCCACTCAACATAACAGCACCTCTGAGGTTATGTACATTTAAAAGATGAAAACAACACGTCGAAAACTGAACAAGGTACTTTTTCATGACAACAAAAATAGTCATGATATTTGAAACCTTAATTTAAAATTGTCCAGATTCATTTCATGTTGACGAGGATAAGCGTCGAGACGATGACTTGTTTTGGCCATGTCGATGAATTCAACCCTCAGAGGAGGAGATTTTGACATAACATGAGGCAAGTTAGAGATGAAGAAAAAGGGGGTTGGTTAGAATCAAAAGCAGGTGTGCATGTATGTATGTATATATATATATATATATATATATATATATATATATATATATATATATATATATATATATATACATATACATATATATACATATATATATATATATATATACATATACACACACACACACACACACACACACACACACACACACACACACACGTGAGGTCTGCTTACCCATTGTGTAAACATACGAACCTTGCTTCCCCATTGTCTCAGGTCACTCACCTGCATTTGATATTTCTTTTCTTTCACATTTATTTATGTTTTCATTTCTCGATGTTGTCTGACAATTTCGTGAATTTTTCCGGTGTCATTGCTTCGATGTCCATAAAATCGCAAAATTTCATCTTTCTTTGTCACCCAGAAGGTACTGATCTTGAATATCATCAGTCAGTGAGTCAGTCAGTCACAGTGAATCAGTGGTTAGAAAGAGCTTTATAATATATATATATATATATATATATATATATATATATATATATATATATATATATATATATATATACATACACACACACATATACATACACACACATATATACATATTCGTATACATATACCTATACATATACATATATATAGATATTATATATATATATATATATGCGTATACATATACCTATACATATACATTATAGATATATATATATATATGGCATATAAAAAAATTCCTTCATTTTTTGAAACCTTTCCCCTTCTTCTGTTTTGTTCTTTTCATTTGCATCTACAATGTTGAGATCAGGCAACTAAGAATTGCTGAGATCGAACATTGGACTCTTCACAGGGTGGAGTGTAAAGGTGATAGGTCTTCAATAATAATAACTACAACAACAGCTCAGAAACTGGAATGCATCTCAGAGACAACAAGGAGTCAGGGATGTCCTATGAGAGAAAGGATTCTGTGAAACATAAAGTCCTGGCTGTCAGCAGCAGCTTGGATTGAGACATCTTTCAGGTTTGAGTGGAGGCCTCTGATGTTTGAGGTCCACACAGTGAGGGACAGGAGAGGAAGCGTTGGGAGGATCCTGAAGAGGTGAAAGGATCAGAGGATGAGGGATGACAGAGAGGAGGCTGAGAAGGTGAGGGCTGGAGGTGAAGATGGGATGGTGTTGGGACCTGGGGGAAGATGGAGTAGGCAGGATGGGGGGGGTGGGAGATATGAGGAGGTGGGACAAAGGGGAAGCTGAGAGGGGGCATGATGAGGGGGTCGCTTAGCAGAGGCAAGACGAGAGGGCAGCTGAGAGGAAGCAGGATGAGGGGAAGCCGAGAGGGGGCAGGACGAGGGGGAATCTGAGACAGGGAAACATTGAAAGTGTGGGGGGGAGGAAGATTTGAGCAGGTGGTTGAGGTGAGAGATAGAAGAGGGTGGGTGAGAGGGAAGCTTGGAAAGGGTAGGGTGAGGTTGGATGCAGAAAGGGGGGGGGCATGAAGTGGAAGGATATTGAAGAGAAAAGGGGACACGTAGGAGACTGCAAGATAACTTGAAGGAGATTGTTGTGGGCAGACAAACTCTGCAAACTGGACGTCTCAAGATAACTATATTTAACATTCTGAGATAAAGATCACGTGATGGGTGGAAGGAGTTGTTGTTGAAGGCACAGAGAAAGGTCATGCTGTAGGAACCAGAATATGGATGACAGACCACGCACTTAGGTGAGAGACAGGTTAGCAAAATATGTCCTGTGAAGAAAAAGAAGAAGAACAAGAGGAAGAATGTATTTCGATTAAGAAGGGATGGCGTGCTGATGACAGAAAAATAAGGGAATTTAAGCATTTTAATACGTTTTTAAAAGCTTTTAAAGGAAGAAGAAGCATTTTCTGCAATAAAAATATTGATAAAACTATAACGGCACTTGGTCTTGGTCGAGAGTATACCTCCACTAGGCTAAGCAGTTTAGGTTTTGTATCCCACCCATCGGCCGGATCTGCATCTGGACCTGAACCAAATCTGATGGCTTGTTCCTTTCAACCACCCGAACTTATCCACCAAATTTAGTCGTAATCCGTCTTCAACTTTTTGAAATATCATGCTATGTATCGATTTTGGCCCATCACTCAATGGTGAAAAATCACTTTGAAAAAGATTTTTGTCATATCCGAATCTGTAATGTCAATATGATTATTACACAATTATTATTTCCTCCACCACCGAAGGTGAAGGGGGTTATGTTTTCACCCCTCTCTGGCTGTTTGTCTGTCAGTTTGTCTGTTTGTGTGCAGGATATCTCAAAAAGTGGTGGACGGATTCGGATAAAGCTTGGTGGACAGGTTAGGTGTGTCACAAGGATGAATTGATTAGATTTTGGTGAAGATCCAAATCCGTATCTGGATACAAGAATTTTTTTTTAAGTGATTCTTCACCAATGAGAGATAGGGCTAAAAACGATGCAGTACTGTATAGCATGGTATTTCAAAAATGTATTGGGCCCGATATGTTCTCGTGGGTCAGGCATTACGTGGCGGAGGTATGCGCTCCACCGAGCGCCCTTATAGTTATGCTTGTTCTTACTTTTGCCATTTGAGATGGCCTTAGAAAAATGCCACGAAAAGGTGGAATGACCCTGAAGCAGCTACATTTTATACACCTTCCCAAGGTGGAAAAAGGCAATAAAACATGGGAATTCCTCTGGATATTTTGCACTTAAGTTAAGTCGAAAGCAATATAGGCGAAGCGAGTGTGGAAATAATATGGAGTCTCCCACAACCACAGGAAGCGGCGCAACATGGTACACATTGGCGAGATAATTTGTGTCATCCTACCTTCGGAACTCCAGGTGCGGGGTGGGGGGTGGGGGGGTGGAAAATGAAGCCACTAAAACCTTTGCCACATGACCTGTAGGGCCCTTGGCAAGTTTAGTTGGTTGATATTGCATAATGATAAGTAATGACTGAATACATTGACAAAGAAGATATAACAAAGATTTTAACACAAGTGGCCACACGGGCCACCTGGGACCAAGGTTTTGGTGGCCCGACGGGGGTTTTTGGTGGCATTTGGCACTTAGGCCACCACTTATTTTGGACCTTGATATGTCTACATTATAAAAGGATCTGTGTCCATCTGTCTCTCTGTTTGTTACTTGCAAATTCGAAGATTTTTCAAGTATATTGGTTAGTTGATTTTGTTATTCTGGCTGTTTGTCTGTTTGTTGCCTACAGGTCACAATTCAAAACCGATCGTCATGAAAATTTACCAAGTTGTAGAGGTAGACTCAACTGAGAAGCCTATTGATTTTGAGGTCAAAGTTCAAAGGTCATCTTGAGGTCAAATTTCCGAAATCATCATTTTTCATCTGATTGACTTGAAATTTGAAAAAGATTCGTATATTGCGTCACTGGATTAGGAAACTTAACTATTTTTGAGGTCAAAAGGTCAATGGTAAACTCAAGATCAAACTTCTAAAATCATCAATTTTCAACTGAAAAAAATCATCAATTTACATCCTATTAACTTGTAAGTTGAACAGGATTTGCATAGTCCATCACTGAATTGGTAAACCAACTATTTCTGAGACCAAAAGGTCAACTCAAGGTCAAACTTCTCAAATCATCAATTTCAATCCAAAAAAGAATCAATTTTCATCTGATTGACTTGAGCTTTGATGAGGATCGTCAATTTTAATCCAATGAAATGGACAATTTGATGTATCCATGGCAACCTTTGGAGAGGGGGTGGATTTTTCAAGTATCATTCTCTCTCCGCATGACCTCTTTTTCTTGTTTATTTGTTTTTTTTGTATACGCTTCAAAAAAACTTTAAAAACTAATGAACCAAATCCAACCAAATTCTGCATGTTGCCGAAGGGTACCCTAAGTATGTTTTCTGTCTGGGTAGCATATATCTGGGGGAGAAGGTTCGAGGTGGGGGGAAGAACCCAATTCTCTCTCTGTGATTGTGTATCGTATTGTATAAATGTGCATAATAATGAACCTAGTGGGAAACGGTTGTACAAATCATCTTCTTCTTCCATAAGGAAAGTTTAAACAACTTGCTAATATGCATTACGGTGATGTTGAAGCCCGAATCAGAGTAATACCAAGTTTTCAAAATGTTTAATTTCAAAAAATAATTCCAAATTTTCAAAATGTTTCATTTCATTTTAAACAGAGGTTCAAACCAAAGCAAACAACGCTGAGCTTCTCAAAACGGAAGTGATTTTTGCTCATGCCACATATAATCAGCAAGGATCATCGATAAAAGTGATGCAAGTTGACTTCCAAACAGATGGAATATTACATCAGGCAAATTATAGCATGAATATAACAGAATGTTTGTGAAGTACAACATGTTGTCTTTTGATTAAATCCATCAGTGGAGACGGTTATGGTTTGGTCGCACGCACGCACGCACGCACGCACGCACGCACGCACAATGGATGTGGATACTTTGAGACCTGGTAGGTCTCCCTTCCATCTCCTGAAACCCACCCACATTTGGAGACAGCAGCCAACAAAAATGAATATATGCTTGGGTTCCTCAGTGGTGAATGTTTGTGCCTGTGCTGTCGCTGATGATTCACAAACAAGTGATGAAACTGGTCTGGCAGCTGAAGGGGTATGCAGCATTGGGATTCTCATGTATGTACTATTTGTGAACATCTTTACAGTTGTGCAGGAACTCTGGCAAGGGTTTGAAACAGAACAGCGCTCACCTTGGCAACCTTTCTTGGCTGCTTTTGCAACTTCTTTGGCTAGAAGAGCATGGGAGTAGTTGATTTATCAATATAATTCTCACCACCTGGGTTTAATTGATGATGTGAGAGTTAATTGGTTGCTTGCAACATTCACAAGTGAGAGATGTGAGTGGGTCTTTGTTTTTCATTGATATGCTGACTGCTTTTGACATTGATACGTGATACATGCTTGGGAGCCTTAGTGTTGAATGTTTCTGTCTGTGCTGTCGCCCAGAAGCGATGAAACGCCCAGAAGCGATGAAACCGGTCTGGTAGCTGAGGGGTGTGTAGCATTGGGATTCTCATGTGTGTACTATTTGTGAATATCTTTATAGCTGTGGAGGAACTCTGGAAGTTTGAAACAACAAAGGGCTTACCTTGCATCGGCCTTCTTGATTGGTTGGGAGGTGTCAATTTATTTATATAATCCGAGCCACCTGGGCTTAGTTGATTGATTAGGTGAGAGCTGATTGGCTATTACCTCGATTCACAGGTGAGGGATGTGGCTGGGTCTTATATGTATGTATATGTATATATATATATATATATATATATATATATATATATATATATATATATATATATATATATATATATATATATATATATATGCCTCTGTGTTGTATATATCTACGTGCATGCACGAAGGTGGATACTTTTGGACCTGGCGGGCTCCGTTCCACCTTCTGAAATCCACATATGAAGATAATAACCAATGACAAGCACATGGACACACACACACACACACACACACACACACACACACACACACACACACACACACACACACACACACACACACACACAATTAATTTTTTGCTAATTTTCACAGCTACTTTAACACAAGGTAAGCTATCTCCTGGAAAATCAACATTCTCATACCAAATGATAAACATTCCATTGTAGCCAAAAGACAGGTACATACAGTATTATGATACTAAGTTGGAATGGAATGTATCATGAAAATGGTTGTTATGATAGTGGGTGTGGTATGAGAGAGGTGTGGGTGGCCACATTGTGCAAGGTCCTAAGTGCTGGCAATACTTTATGCATGACCACTGAGATCACACATAGCAAGGCTTTTGACAGAGCTCTTCTCCAGGAGGGAATGCAAATGTCACCAAAAATGACTCAGCCTCCTTGCTCTGTCATAAAGAGCCTAGATATCTAAGAATAAATATACATTGTGTGTGAAACCCAACTATGAAGTACCACATGGTTACTGTAGGGCAGCAAGATGCTCGACAAAGCCTCAGGAGATGAGTGTATTCAAAACTGTCAAACTGTGTTGATTTGTGTTTCAATTAAATCTAGTATTCATGAGGGGCATATATTTATAACTTAGAAATA
This sequence comes from Eptatretus burgeri, assembly GCF_056783735.1. Lineage (NCBI taxonomy): Eukaryota > Metazoa > Chordata > Myxini > Myxiniformes > Myxinidae > Eptatretus > Eptatretus burgeri. The sequence continues at coordinate 98,332,931 of NC_140963.1, forward strand.
TGGAGGGATATTTTATCTCCCCTCCCTTCAGCCCTTCAAACAACACCTTTATGTGTATATGCTCCATCTATGCTCCTTCCCTTCTGTTGCTGTTATCTCCTCCAAAACCTCTTTGGTCCCTATCCACATTCTTCTGACTTCTCTGCCATCATTTTGTCAACTCTCGTCCTCCTCTTCTTTTTCTCAATTTCCCAGCCCCTTCCTCACGTACCAAATATGTCACAAATTGATGGACTCATAATGGCCATCATTTTGACGAAGTTCTTCCAGTTATTTTGTCCAAGTTATTTGTTGAATGCAAGATCACAGAAGAGTAAATGGACTATCAACTTGTCGGCTGTTTATGTGTGTACCTGCCTTTTTTGTGGCTGAATTCACATAATTAATTTCAACCACGAGTCCACCTGAATCCCAGAAGCCACTTTAAAAGACAGAAGAGATGACCACATAGTAATAACCTCAGTGACACTTTCAAACAACGATAACGATCATATTACCACGGCCACAGGTGATCCGCGCCCATGAGATACGGTCTATTGTTCTCATCACTCAACCGCACCAGCTGCAGATAGCAAATAAGCTAATGAGAAGAACCCTCGAGCTGAAGCCCTGAATTTTCAAGAGCTCGGTCCAGACACTAAGTGCCTATCAATCGTGGGACATTCTGTGTTATCAATGACCTATTAATTACCAAGTAGTATCACCACCGAAGCACCACGAGAGCCTCAATGGCCAAAATATGGCAATCAAACAAACTCGGTGTTGTATAGCTGTCAAGGTAAAATTTAAACAAGCCAGGTCAGATTTAAGGATGAGCTATGCCAAAAATGTTGCAAACCGGTTCAAAGCCATAAATTCCTTCTCGGTTTTAATATGACCCAACTTTTCGAAGATCAATGGTCGGTATTTCGTTTGGACATATATTGATGATGAATCATTCCAGTTACTCGCAGCATCTCCTCCCACGATAGTTCACCCACTGCCTTTCCGTGCTGGAAATTCTGCGGGTGGTAGACTATCATGGACTCAATTCACGTCGTGCCAGCCTCAGACACAACATGCAAAAGCCCATTAGAGCAAATTTCCTTTGCCAAGAATCGAATTCAACTGCTTGGCTTGCACTCCTGCACCATAACCAGCAAGAGAATAGCACTCTTTGTGGTAATTGTGAGACAGTGAAATTTAAAGGTACATTTTACCATCCCCTATATTGTATTTCGAGCTGGCTGTTTGGTGGAGTGGTTATGAACTTGCTTCTTTCTCCACTGACTGGTGTTTGATTCCCACATCTCCTCGCTCTCACAAACCCACACTTGGACTAACGCCAGCACCCTGGCAAGTGTGGTGAGTCTGGAAAACACCACTCAACATGAGTTGTGGGAGGCCTTCGTCCTGCACTGTAAAAAAATAGACAATGGATTTCAAGGTGGAGGTGATAATGTGCTGCTCATATTTTTTCCTTCCTGCTAAGCTTCAAAAAAACTCCTCAGAATTCATTCTGAATTGATGTGCACTCAAATTTAAAGCAAATAGCCGTCAACAATATTCAATGATAAAAGCAGTAGAGTTTATGAATAACAACAATAATTAAAAACCAAGACATCCAAAGAGATGAAATTGAAGGTAATCACACACAAAATATATGTTTGTATATATATATATATATATATATATATATATATATATATATATATATATATATATATATATATATATATATATATATATATATATATATATATATATATATATATATATATATATATATATATATATATATAGTGGCGGGCCAGGGGTCGGGTGAGAAGACCACAAGGTGGGGGAAGCATTGTCGGCTCCCACCAGACTGCCCGGAATTGTAGGCCGCACACGCCTACAATTGTCATTGACAGGCATTGTCGCACACAGATAATTCTGTGACACGGTGGGTTGCTTAACCAACCGTGGACGCCAATAACTCAACCGCGTGACCTAGGATCCTCCCGTCTTTGGGTTAATCAGGTTACCTAAGTAATCACGTGATTTAATTACCGGGGAACATGCCCTCGGTACGCCTTGTCCAAATCGGATCACTCTACCGGATCGGATCACTTTTCCGGATTGGAAGCAGCCGAGCGACCCTGCCAAGGACGTACCGGCTAAAACGAACAGATCGTTGGGAATAAAGTCCCAGCTAAAGTAGGATTCGGACCATGCTGGATTAATGTAAGAAAAGACAAAAACGAGCAGGGAACATTCCTACTAATGATAATTTATTTACAAGCAGGCGAGGAAAGATAGGTGGCACGGTGAATAGTTTGATTGTTGTGTGTAATGCAGAGAAAGAAAGAAGTGTGGTGTGACAATAAACAGGCAACTTAAAAAAGGGAACACAGCAGACTTAACGCGAAATTAATAACAACAATAACAATAACGATGTTCTGCAGTCTTACTTAAGCAGACAGACACACACATACACACACACACACACACACACAACTCGATGAAGAGGGAGTTTAGAACCAGGAATTGGGCACTATAAAGGAGGAGCTTGAGTCGAGAAGGGACAGAATCCAGAGTGCGAGAACGGAGTAGTACGTGGGACCAGATAGGCTGGTGGGGTCGACGTCGTGTGGGCAGAGACGAGGAGGCAGGTCGTGGTGGTGTCGACGAGGCGAGGCGAGGCGAGAGAGAGGCGGAGAAACTCAAAAAGCAAGAGCAAGAGAGAGACGGAGTAACTTCTCCGACCTTTATAGGATTTGCAGCTCAGGGGAAGGGGCCACCCCGAATCGTAACGTCATCACGTGAATCGGGCGCTCCGATTGGCCCCGACCCCTCACATGGCCCACCAGCTTGGGCCAGAAACCACCTCACTTCGTTTCCGGCAAAGCCACCCCAGACAGCGAACACACCTCGCTCTGACCCCACGACATGACACGAATCGCCCACACCAAAATTGGTACGCAAATAATCCTGCAAAAACCCCCGGGCCATGCCCCAGCGACCGGTCGAGGGTCCCGCATGCCTGCTCGGGCGTTCGACCAGCGACGATCAACACGCTCATTCTGCGTGCGCCAACGTGGCCCGCACTGTACATTCCCTGGCTCGATCGCAGCTTCGCTGGCCTCAGAGACGAGAAGGCATTCACCGTGGAGAATCCACTGCTGCCAGGAAGGAGCGAAGGTACATCACCATGGATAAATCCGTGCACGTCTCATGAGCGGCGTAGGTGTCTGCTTTCGAGCACATTCCATACAGTGTGCGCGGTTCCACCATTACACACGTGGCCAGTGCTCTCGTTCACATGACTCCGCTAGCGTGCGCGGATCGAACACCGATATGTGTCGGATATTGAGGTTGAAAAGGAACAAGCCGCTTCTACCCGCACACTCGTATCCTGCCCAACATGGCGTGGAGTCGGCTTTATCGACCTCCGTACGCATTTTATGTAGCCTCTTAAGAGGTATTTATTTGCATGCCTTTTTAATGCAACCAGCAATCCTCCCCAGATCATTGGAAGCTCGAGTCGATAATCCCGCACCAACAAGCACAACACGTGACTCGGCGCTGCAGTTTCCCCACTGCGGCGCTGCACGCGCTGGCCTCCACGAGGCCCCACCTTACAGCGAAGGCGCACGTGGCTGATTTACCTCAGGAATATTCAGAAAAGAAGAAGAGTAGGGATAAAATGAAGGAGAAAATGATTTAAGCAACCCGAGCTATTACATTGTCGCAACGCACTCCCTTGTTGTCCCACTATACAGAAGGAAGGGGACTATCTACACGTATAATAATGGAATAACTGTCTTGGGACCACTGTCTGTTGTATGCATGCGGTTACGAGAACAGCAACAAAATATATATATATATATATATATATATATACATACATATATGTATAAAAACTACAGGTCAAAAGTTTTAGAACACACCCATTTTTCAGTTTTTTATGAAATTTAAGCAGTTCAAGTCCAGTGAATAACCTGAAATGGTACATAGCTAAGTGGTAAACTGCCAGTGCATAAAAAAAGTTTTGGTGACCAAAAACTGAAAAATAATGTAAATTTCTGTTAACAAAGGCTCTTTTCAGGGAACAAGTAATGGGTTAGCAACTGCAGCTATTCTGCAGCAATGGAAGTAAATTAATCCTTGAAATTTGATGCAAACAATTCCTCTAGGTGTCCCAACTTTTGTTAATTAGTTACAAACCCTCTGTCTATATAAAAGCAGTGTTGGAACAGACTGTGTTGCTGCACTCTCTGAAGCATTATTTGGACAATATTGCACTGCAGGAAGTCGTATAATGCTATCATGATGTCGAGAAAAAGACAATTAACAAAGGAAGACAGACAGACCATAATAACCCTTAAAAGTGGAGGTCCTTCCTTTCGAGAAATTGCTCAGGAAGCCAAGGTGTTAGTGAGTACAGCTTCCTACACCATCAAAAGGCACTTGGAAATTGGAGGAAACTCTGACAGGAAGAGGTCTGGCAGACCCAAAGCCACAACACAATCAGAAGACAAATTTCTGAGAGTCAACAGCTTGTGTGATAGGGGGCTCACAGGGCAGCAGCTTCAAGCACAGCTTAACATTGGTCAAAGTAAGGAAGTCTCAGTTTCAACTATGAAGAGAAGACTTCGAGCTGCAGGTTTGACAGGTCGAGTGGCAGTAAGAAAGCCATTGCTCAGATGGCAAAATAAGAAAAAGAGGCTTGCCTTGGCCATGAAGTACCGCCAGTGGACTACTGAAAACTGGAAGAAGGTCTTATGGACCGATGAATCAAAATTTGAAATCTTCGGTTCATCACGCAGGGTTTTTGTACGCCGTCGAGTGGGCGAAAGGATGGTTCCTCAGTGTGTGACACCAACTGTCAAACATGGAGGAGGAAGCGTGATGATCAGGGGCTCTTTTTCTGGATCCAGATTTGGCGACTTGCACAGAGTGACTGGAACCCTGAACCAAAGGGCAACCACAGCATTTTGCAGCACCATAGAATACCGTCTAGTCTACACCTAGTTGGTCAGGGATTCATCCTACAGCAAGATAACGAACCAAAACAAACCTCAAGGCTATGTCAGAACAACCTGAGAAGAAAAGAACAAGACGGTAGGCTTCAAATCATGGAATGGCCAGCACAGTCTCCAGACTTAAAACCCATCGAGCTGATTTTGGATGAACTGGACAGAATGGTGAAAACAAAGCAACCTTCAAGTGCAACACATTTGTGGGAACTTTTGCAACAGTGTTGGGAAGAACTTTCCGAACAATATTTGATTTCCATTGTGGAAAGAATGCCACGAGTATGTTCGGCTGTTTTCTCTGCAAAAGGTGATTACTTTGATGAGTCAAAAATTTAGATTAAATTTTGTTCCACAAAACGATTCCATGATTTCTTTTTTATTTGCAATTGTTTATTTGTTCTATGCTTTAATTTCAGAGTACATTGAAACATTAAACTGCTTAAATTTCAGTAAAAACTGGAAAAATGGGGGTGTTCTTAAACTTCTGACCGGTAGTGTTTCGTTACAGATTTTAGAATCTGGTCTGATGAAGGCATCCACACATCCAGGTCCTCAGACAGGTATTTCCTTCAAGGCATGTTCAGAGTACCCCCATCCCCATGTCTAATGGAATCTTAAATGTGATGTGTTGAGAAGGGTAAATGATGGATCCCCTCTCTTATGGGAAGCTTTTTTTATTTACAATGGACACGTTGACACACATTTCTTTCACGAGCTCTGAAGCCTGCCCTCATTCTTCCTCAGCAACAATCTTTCGCAAGCCCCGACGCCTGCCTTTTTTGAGAGCACACGGGTCGTCATGGTCACCATGCGCTAGTGGGGCGGGGTGAGCTTGGGGTGGACTGCACCCATGGAGACGGCCCAGAGATATAAAACGAACGAGAGGTACGTTCTGGGAGGAAAGCGGACAGGGAAAGCGGGGCGAAAGAAAGCCAGGGAGGGAAAAGAGAACAAGAAGTAAGCTTGCACAAGCGAGCGTGTGGTGCGCGTGTGGGTGTCTGACCAGCGCCAACAACGAGACAATTCGTCCTTCCCAGTGCTTGGGCAAGCGAGCGTGTGGGTGTGAGCAGCGCCGCCAACAAGTGAGGCACGGTCGGTCACCAACAACACCAGGGTCTAAACCCGCGACAGACGATCTCGGTGCCCTCCAGACGTTGACTGGCGTTCAAGGCTGTTCGCGAGAGGGTGCACGGCAAGGCTGGGTGCTGGCGACAGACGTGACACGCACGCACACATTTCAGGACGTTTACACTTCATGGACGACTACTCTCTGGTGAGCGAGACGATTCCCTCCCCCTGAATGATCTGTTGGATACCCTTGTCTGTGTTTAGCTGTAAGTGAACCCCCGATAAGCATCTGCTCTTTGTCTCTTTCCTGTCATTTTGATTGATTTTGCTTTGAAATTCATTCTTTATTTACCTCAGAAAATAAAAAGGTTCTTTTATTTATTTATTTTATTATTAATAAATTATTTTCGAATTCCAACCTGTCCATGTTTGTCCTTTCCTTCTATTGGTCTAGCATTGTTTAAACTGAGAGACTGGGAGGTAATTACCACAGATTTGACCAAAAATCGTCGGTACGCACCAGCGGTTAAAACGCTCGGCCGCCCTAATTAAAATCTAATCTAGATAACTTTGGTGCTTTGCCGAGGGCGCGCTCCCCGCTCAGGTAACCACGTGACCTCCAGTTAAACGGCATAATTAGACGGTGGACACTGGAACTCGTGGTTGACTGGGTGGTGTTCATGGTTTTAAAACAACACACCATACCACAAAGTTAATTGAGAGTGGTGGCCACAGGTCCGGCTCTACCGAGGACTACCAGGGATTAATCGCCCTGAGTGCCAAGCTGGTGTCTCAGTACCCTCGGCCACAACAATATATATATATATATATATATATATATATATATATATATATATATATATATATATATATATATATATATATATATATATATATATATATATATATATATATATATATATATATATATATATATATATATATATATATATATATATATATATATATATATATATATATATATATATATATATATAACCTGGTGTTGGCGCAGTGGTAAGGGCAGTGGCTTGGGACCCAAGAGGTCCTGAGTTCAAGCCCCGTTGGGACACTGAATTAATATATGTATGTATATATATATATATATATATATATATGTATATATATATATATATATCTATATATATATATAAATATATATAAACCAAGTCGAAAACACCAGGGGGTTGACTCAGCCTGCCATCCTTCCGAGGTCGGCGAAATGAGCACCAGTTGTACTGGGCCCGGTGTATGCCCCGGTTAGAATAGGTGTACCATATCCCTGTGTGTCGTAAGAGGCGACCAGGGTTGCGTCAGGAAGGGCATCCGGCGTAAAAACCTATGCCAAATCATTATGCGGACAACAAAACGAATTTCCATACCGGATCGGTCGAGGCCCGGGTTACCAACGACCGCCACCGGTACCGGTGGTCAGCAGGGTACCAGTGGAAATTGTGCTACTGCTGGGCGAAGGAGGAGAAGGAGACGGGGAAGGCGAGTCCGGAGGCAGTGGGAGAGGGGGAAGGGTAGAAGTGTGGAGGTGAGAGTTGGAACTCTGAATGTTGGGACGATGACTGGCAAAGGGCGAGAGTTGGCTGATATGATGGAGAGAAGAAAGGTGGACATACTGTGTGTACAAGAGACCAAGTGGATGGGGAGTAAGGCGAGGAGCATTGGAGGTGGTTTCAAACTGTTCTACCATGGTGTGGATGGGAGGAGAAATGGTGTCGGGATAATCCTGAAGGAAGATCATGTCAAGAGGGTATTGGAGGTGAGGAGGGTGTCTGACCGAGTGATGAGTGTGAAGTTGGAAATTGAAGGGGTGATGATGAATGTCATCAGTGCATATGCCCCACATATGGGGTGTGAGATGGAATATAAAGAAGATTTCTGGAGTGAGTTAGATGAAGTGGTGGAGAGTGTATCCAAGGATGAAAGAGTGGTGATTGGAGCAGATTTCAATGGACATGTTGGGGAAGGGAATAAAGAGGATGAGGAGGTGATGGGGAGGTACGGTCTCAACAAGAGAAATGTGGAAGGGCAAATGGTGGTAGAGTTTGCAAAAAGAATGGAAATGGCAGTGGTAAACACGTATTTCAAGAAGAAGGAGGAACACAGGGTGACATACAAGAGTGGAGGTAAGTGCACACAGGTGGATTACATCTTAAGTAGGAGATGCAACCTGAAAGAGATTAGTGACTGTAAGGTTGTGGCAGGGGAGAGTGTAGCTCGACAGCATCGATTGGTGGTCTGTAGGATGACTTTAGAGGTGAGGTTGAGGAAGAGAGTGAGGGCTGAACCAAGGACCAGATGGTGGAAGCTGAAGGAGGAAGACTGTTGCGTGAAATTTAGGGAGGAGGTGAGACAGGCGCTGGATGGTGGTAAAGATGGGTGGGATGATTGGGCAACGACAGCAGAAGTTGTGAGGGAGATAGCTCGGAAGGTACTTGGTGTGACATCTGGACAGAGGAAGGAAGATAAGGAGACTTGGTGGTGGAATGAGGAAGTACAGGAAAGTATAAGGAAGAAGGGGTTGGCTAAAAAGAAGTGGGATAGTCAGAGAGATGAAGAAAGTCGGCAGGAGTATAAGGAGTGGCGTCGAAAAGCAAAAAGAGAGGTGGCAAAGGCCAAGAAAAAGGCATATGACGAGCTGTATGAGAAGCTGGATACAAAAGAAGGGGAAAAGGATTTATACCGATTGGCAAGACAGAGGGACCGAGCTGGGAAGGATGTGCTGCAGGTTAGGGTGATAAAGGACGCAAATGGGAATGTGCTGACGAGCGAGGAGAGTGTGTTGAGAAGGTGGATGGAGTACTTTGAGGAGCTGATGAATGATGAAAATCAGAGAGATAGAAGGTTGGAAGAGGTGGAGATCGTGAATCTGGAAGTGGGGTGGATCAGTTCGGATGAAGTGAGGACTGCTATGAAGAAGATGAAAAGTGGAAAGGCGGTTGGCCCAGATGGTATACCAGTGGAGGCATGGAAGTGCTTAGGAGAGATGGCAGTGGGGTTGTTAACCAGATTGTTTAATAAAGTCTTGGAAAGTGAGAGGATGCCGGAGGAGTGGAGATTAAGTGTACTGATTCCGATTTTCAAGAATAAGGGTGATGTGCAGAGCTGTGGAAATTACAGAGGGATAAAGTTGTTAAGCCACACCATGAAGTTGTGGGAAAGAGTAGTGG
>NC_140963.1:98347180-98389680 GCF_056783735.1 Eptatretus burgeri
AGAATTTTGTTGCCTGATTTACATAATCTAGTGACTGGATCATTTACACAAGAAAACTGAAACCTTTTGGAGCAAAATCGTGGGTGCTATAGGTGTCTGAACTTTGCTCCAGACTCAACGACACTTAAATTTACCCCAGTTTTACCCCAAGTGTTCACCATGTTGACAGTTACACAGCTCTTTTAAATTTTTGTCACTTAAAGACACATACATAGGCAAACTGTGGTAAAAAAATTCAAGAGTTGTTCTCAATCCCTTCTATTTTTCAACGATTTTTTTTAATGCATCAATTTTTAATGATTCTGCAGTCCCAAAAGCTAATTTTTTAAAAATAATTTTTTTACTAACAAACATATCGAAAAAAAATAAAGATATTGCAAGGAGGTATGACTTAAGTGGAATCTAACAATATATAAATCAGTTTAGTAAAGCAAAAAGAAGTGTACCAAAATCATTTCCAAAGTTAGGCATGAAGCACAACTCTATCTTATTTAGGCTTTAACCTAATACACAGCCCTGTAGTAACTGCCAATGCTCATTGTTACATTTTATTATATCCTGGCAATTATAAAACTAATCACTGTTCACTTTGTACAATGGATCCAAGTACATTTGCCCAAACAATTTGATATGAAATTATGAAAAAGAAAGTTGAATCAGATATTGTACCTACATTTACAAATGGATGTAGACTTTCGTACAATGTACACGAAGTATATAAACAATTACATATGCAAATGAATATTTATAATGGTGATTATTATGATCACATTATGTCATAATTTGTCGTTGAGATTGGTGGCGGCCTTAAACTAAAATATCCTTTTTTAAAAATGTGAGCCAAAATAAAGCAACCACATACTTGTTCTGACCAAAAAACACAACAATTTGATCATTGTGGTGCCAACTTATGAATGGTTGGCATGGTTTCCACTTCAAAAGCACACCTATTGCTTTTATTCTACATCTTTCATCGAACATGTTTTTTTTTAAAAGTAGTGGGCTTTTTTAAAAATAGAAGGGATTGAGAACAACTCTTGATTTTTCTACCACAGTTTGCCTATGTATGTGTCTTTAAGTAACAAAAATTTAAGAGCTGTGTAACTGTCAACATGGTGAACACTTGGGGTAAAACTGGGGTAAATTTAAGTGTCGTTGAGTCTGGAGCAAAGTTCAGACACCTATAGCACCCAAGATTTTGCTCCAAAAGGTTTCAGTTTTCTTGTGTAAATGACCCAGTCACTAGATTATGTAAATCAGGAAAAAAAATTCTTCATGATGAATAAACTGACAGTTGGCAGCAATTTGAAAACTCAAATTTTTTTGACTGCATGTTACAAATCACTACTTTTGAGATTACTTATCTTAAAAAGTATTTCAAGTAGAACATTTTTGATGTCAGATTCTGAAAGCCTCACTAATAGACACCATTTGTGTGAATTTTCAGAACTCTGTTTGTAAAACTCTGGAATTTAGAGCCCTCCAAAAATGCTTCAGATACAAATCTGCAACTCGCAACTGCCAGAATCGAAACACCCCTAGGGTGTTTGTCGGGCCATATCTCAGACACTACTTGGAATTTTGAGCTATAACTTGACAAACCTTCCTCATATATGTTAAGGTAGCTTTGAGAATTTTTCAGAAAAAATCTGAGGGGGTCACCGCAACCCCCGGCTGAAATGACACGGAATGAGCCGTTTGTGTTTATAGTCAGGGTCCCGTCCTTCTGCCTAATGGGTTAATTACATGTGCGCTCCAAGATACTTTTATAGTCAGATTTTTTTTACATCTTCAATCATCCTTCATTTTTGCACCATCGCCATCCATCGCCCAAGTGCAGCATGCCACGTACAGGGGTGAGGTTCCCTCCGCCACCGTGAGCTCGTCCAATCGACGGCGACCGGCCCGACAGCCAACCCGAGATCGCCCATCCCTGCTACAAGGGTGGATGGAGAATAGGGTGCTCCCCTGGTTGTTCCGTCTGGGTTCTCAGACACGCACGGGGGGAGGGTGATCGTTGCCCCCTCCCAATGGACCACCCCTTGTCCAATCAGGGTGCTGACAACCTCAGGGCTGGCTCCACCTTAGCCAGATGGAGTGTTCGGCCCGACCAATGAGGGGCAGCCACTAGTCGCCCGACAACCCCTTGTCCAATCTGGAGGCGAGTCCCTCAGAGTGGTTCCCTCGACCCGTGTGGGAGGGGAAGGATAAGAGTAGGTGGCAAGCCGTCGAGGAGGGAGAAGAAACCTTGTCTTGCCTGCTGGCATTCTCGTCTACCCGCAGGTGCTCGTCCATCTGGTCCGTTCCCATGCTGGCTGGCATCCGTTGCGTCGTTCCTGGTCCCTGGTGCTTGGTGCTGCATTGTGGCGGCGGGTTCGAGTTCTGCCAACAGACAAGCTCGACCAGACCGCACGAGGCGGACAAGTGCAAGAATAGACTCCTGCCCTCTGCTCGCCTTTCCCTCCCGAGCTGAAGGGCCAAATAAAGGCCACAGCCACCATTTCTTTTGGTGTGTGTGTGTGTGTGTGTGTGTGTGTGTGTGTGTGTGTGTGTGTGTGTGTGTGTGTGTGTGTGTGTGTGTGTGTGTGTGTGTGTTGGCGCCAGTCTTAAGTAGAACTGTTAAGTGCTTTTTGCTCACTGTACATTTCCTGCATTTCTTTTATTCGGATAACTCTGCTCTCTGTGTCTCTCTCCCAATTATTGTAATAAACCCCTGTTAAATGTTCCAGCTCCTTTTCTGTGCTTTCTCCCATTGACCCAGCACGGTACTGGCTTGAGAATTAGTGAGGCCGTTGGTGCCGTAAGTTGTCATTGGGACCGGCACGGCTCTGGTAACTCCGCTCGGTTACACCCGATCCGAGTCGGTACCTGCGACTCGGTTCGGACAGAGTCGGCCGAGGGTGTGACTTCCCCGCTAATTTGACGACGTGGGTACTTAGATATATTGAAATTTGGCTATTGACCCTATCCCACGCCGTCAGAGAATTGGTGATCACGGTCTTTAAGTAACCCGTGACCTTTCGGAGTTGTCCGAGAGTCACGACCTAAATTCCGGGTGTTCGATGGGAGATGACTCGACTGCTCTACTAGTAGTCGTTTATCGCCACCGAACCCTGGCCCACAACAATATCAGGCCCAATACATTTTTGAAACATCATTCTACATTTCGTTTGCAGCCCTATCTCTCAATAGCAAAGAATCACTTTTCAAAAATTATCAGATCCGGATCCAGATTCGGATCTTCACCAAAATCGAATCAGTTCGTCATTGTCACACATACAACCTGTCCACGCAATTGCATCCAGATCCGTCCACTAGTTTTAGAGATATCCTGCACACAGACAGACAAGCAAACAGAGAGAAAGGGGTGAAAACACAACCTCCTTCACCTTCGGTGGCGGAGGTAATAATACGAGTTCTCTTTCAAGGAACTTCAATGCAGGAGGAGGCCACGAGGCCCATCAAAACCTGCACAATGGTTGTCTGCAACCTATGGTTATTGAACGTGCTCTGTCCTTTATAATTGCTGAGCATCAAGCAAAGAAGCATCACGTGCCCTCTTTAAAAGTTTTTGGTATGACTCGCCAGGGTTCGAACCGCCAACCTCCCAGATTCAGAGCAAACGGTCTCACCATAATAAGTGGGTTGAGAAAGGGCATATAAACAAACATGACAGCAAGATAAAGGGTAAACTGCATTCAGACAAATAAAGTTATTGGTGGCCAGAAAGGAAAGGTCAGTGAGAACAGAACAGGTAGGTATTGGAGAAAACATGAGATGTCAATGAATTGCCACCTAAAAAAACTGTAGGGAAGAGCAGGATTGGATGGACAGGGAATGGATTCCACAGGTTGGAAGAAAGGAGCACAAAATAATTATAAACAGTTACGTCAGATTTTCATACGACGGTATTGGGTGCTGTGTTCGTTAATGCAAACTTGCACATCTTGGGAAGGTAAAAGGGCTGAACGGAGAAAAAGGACATTAAAGACCAATGGAAAAGCAATGTCTGTATTGGTGTGGCCTGCGGCTCTATGTCTCCCCCATGAACTTTGGAAGTTGTGGAGGCCAAGCTCCTGGAAAAAGCTTTGGGGTCATGTATTTGTTAATAACCTAAATTTCAATTTCAATTGGGAATGACCCCAGGTCTTACAAAAATGACTTTACTTGATTCATTCATTCATTCATTCATTCATTCATTCATGTGGAGCAACAAATACAGGCAGACTGAACTCTGGCTTGGCATCGATCTTTGGGACCACACAATCATCGATGGAACACCCGACCGACAATGGACCAATCTGACAGTTTATAGTCAGACTGGGAATCAATCTCAGATGAGACAGCTGAAAAATAAGTAGGCTAATTCTGTCCCATCCTGTCAGACACTTTACCTGATGAATTGCGCAGAGCAGGTGTCTGGCTTTGCAAAAAAAAGTTGAGAAATGCGGGGGTTTTTTTTGTTTTTGAAGAGAGGTCATATAAACGTCATCGAAAGGGTCAAGAAAGAGTACTTTTCTAACATCTGAAGGATTGTTTAAGATGGAGAAAAGATAAGATAACATACAAAATCTTTTTTAAAAAACAACATCGAAAGCACCCTCCATCGTGTGCCTGCAATCCAACTACTTGGAGGCCAAAACTGAGGGATTGTTTGAGATAGAAAAGAAGACCTACGCTATATTGACCTCTCTCATACCAAGCTGCAAAGGTATCTCAACCAAGTTTGACATTAAAAAAGGAGATCTTTTACAGTACATTTCCCATCAAAAGAAATGGTTTTTCTCGAACACAACAGCTTCCCACGGTCTGCACTTTGCAGGACATGATGATGTCATCTCTTAAGCCATGCAGAGAGCATCAACATCACCTTTGAGCACCGCACCAAAGGTAGTGTCATTCTGTTGAAGTCTAGCCATCACTTGTACATCTTTCAACATTTATATCTTGCTTCATATTGTGTTTAATGAATCGTAGGTATTGTTTGGTTTATTAAGGGGGGAAAGGATGGGGGGAGATAATAGTCAGAATTTAAGGCCTGAGCATTGGTTTTTTTGGCACATGCGTGTATGTTTCACATTTTGAACCAGGCATTTTAGAAACTATAGATGTCGAGGTGGGGGTGGAACGGGGTTACATTTGGGGGGGGAAGGAAAAAGAGTTCTCTCTCTCAGTCTCTGTTTCTGTCTGTCTGTCTGTCTGTCTGTCTGTCTCTTCCTCTCCTCGCCTCTCTTCTCTACAGTTTAGAATAAATTTTAACAAATAACACTGCACCATTCCGTATCCTGCACGCATTACACAAAGCAAAAGAGAGACAAAATTCATGTTGACAGATGAAAACATCAAATGTTAACACAAACTCAGATAGATGTTCCATGAGCCTCTCACCCTGCAAAAAATAAAAAGTGCGTTGAAGCCTTATGCAAATGCACGAAGTCGAAAACGCAATCTCAGACTGCACCAATGGAGTCATGTTCAATGATCTGGAGATTGAAGAGTGCACTACATGCTCAGTGGCAAGTTGTTGACGAGAGATGGAAAGCATCAATTTGTACATTGCACTAATGATAGCTGTTCGTGTGATGATAGCAACTCGAGAAAAGACGAAGAATCATTGAATTATTTGCCAGAAATCATTCTTCTGTTATTTGGAATCTGAAATAAAAGGTTGCATGAATATTCTGACTTTTTTTTTTTTACGACAGAATAGTTGCATCTGAAAATGGTACATTGCATGGTACTTCTTCTTCTTCTTTCGGGTGCTCCCGTTAGGGGTCGCCACAGTGGATCAACCGTCTCCATTTTGCTCTATCCTCCACATCTTCCATTGACACACCAACAACCCGCATGTCCGCCCTCACCGCATCCATGAACCTCTTCTTTGGCCTTCCTCTTCTCCTCCTGCCTGGCGGCTCCATCTTCAACATCTTTCGCCCGATATACTCCGCTTCCCTCCTGAGCACATGTCCAAACCATCTCAATCTCACCTCTCTCTCTCTTTGTCTCCAAACCGTCCTAACTGCACTGTCCCTCTAATATACTCATTCCTTATCCTGTCCATCCTCGTCACTCCCAACGAGAATCGCAGCATCTTTAACTCTGCCACCTCCAGCTCCGCTTCCTATCTTTTTGTTAGTGCCACCGCCTCCAAACCAGACAACATAGCTGGTCTCACTACCGTCTTATATACTTTCCCCTTCACTCTTGCAGCTACCCTTCTGTCACAAATCACTCCTGCAACTCTTCTCCACCCACTCCATCCTGCCTGCACTCTCTTTTTCACTTCTCTCCCACACTCTCCGTTACTTTGGACAGTTGATCCCAAGTATTTAAACCCATCCACCTTCCCCACTTCAACTCCTTGCAACCGCACCATACCACCACCCTCCCTCTCATTTACGCACATGTACTCCGTCTTACTCCTACTGACTATCATTCCCCTTCTCTCCAGTGCGTACCTCCACCTCACAAGGCTCGCCTCAGCCTGCTTCCTACTCTCCCTACAGATCATGATGTCATCCGCGAACATCATAGTCCATGGAGACTCCAGTCTGATCTCGTCCGTCAACCTGTCCATCACCATTGAAAACAGGAAAGGGCTCAGAGTCGATCCTTGGTGCAATCCCACTTTTCCCTTAAACCGGTCCGTCATTCCTACCGCACACCTCACCGCTGTCACACTGTCCTCATACATATCCTGCACGATCCTCACATACTTCTCCACCACTCCCGACTTCCTCATACAATACCACAACTCCTCTCTTGGCACCCTATCATAAGCTTTCTCTCAATCCACAAACACACAATGTAACTCCTTCTGGGCTTCCCGATACGTCTCCATCAACATTCTCAAAGCAAACATCGCATCAGTGGTGCTCTTTCCTGGCATAAACCCATATTGCTGCTCACAGATCGTCACCTCTCCTCTCAACCGAGCTTCCACTACTCTTTCCCACAACTTCATGGTGTGGCTTAACAACTTTATCCCTCTGTAATTTCCACAGCTCTGCACATCACCCTTGTTCTTGAAAATCGGAACCAGTACACTTAATCTCCACTCCTCCAGCATCCTCTCACTTTCCAAGACTTTATTAAACAATCTGGTTAACAACCCCACTGCCATCTCTCCTAAGCACTTCCATGCCTCCACTGGTATACCATCTGGGCCAACCGCCTTTCCACTTTTCATCTTCTTCATAGCAGTCCTCACTTCATCCTTACTGATCCACCCCACTTCCAGATTCACTATCTCCACCTCTTCCAACCTTCTCTCTCTCTCTCATTTTCTTCATTCATCAGCTCCTCAAAGTACTCCATCCACCTTCTCAACACACTCTCCTCGCTCTTCAGCACATTCCCATTTGCGTCCTTTATCACCCTAACCTGCAGCACATGCTTCCCAGCTCGGTCCCTCTGTCTTGCCAATCAGTATAAATCCTTTTCCCCTTCCTTTGTATCCAACTTCTCATACAGCTCGTCATATGCCTTTTCCTTGGCCTTTGCCACCTCTCTTTTTGCTTTTCGACGCCACTCCTTGTACTCCTGCCGACTTTATTCATCTCTCTGACTATCCCACTTCTTTTTCGCCAACCCCTTCTTCCTTATACTTTCCTGTACTTCCTCATTCCACCACCAAGTCTCCTTATCTTCCTTCCTCTGTCCAGATGTCACACCAAGTACCTTCCTAGCTATCTCCCTCACCACTTCTGCTGTAGTTGCCCAATCATCCCACCCATCTTTACCACCATCCAACGCCTGTCTCGCCTCCTCCCTAAATTGCACACAACAGTCTTCCTCCTTCAGCTTCCACCATCTGGTCCTTGGTTCAGCCCTCACTCTCTTCCTCAACCTCACCTCCAAAATCATCCTACAGACCACCAATCGATGCTGTCGTGCTACACTCTCCCCTGCCACCACCTTACAGTCACTAATCTCTTTCAGGTTGCATCTCCTGCTTAAGATGTAATCCACCTGTGTACACTTTCCTCCACTCTTGTATGTTACCGTGTGTTCCTCCTTCTTCTTGAAATACGTATTTACCACTGCCATTTCCATTCTTTTTGCAAACTCTACCACCATTTGCCCTTCCACATTTCTCTTGTTGAGACCGTACCTACCCATCACCTCCTCATCCTCTTTATTCCCTTCCCCAACATGTCCATTGAAATCTGCTCCAATCACCACTCTTTCATCCTTGGGTCCACTCTCCACCACTTCATCTAACTCACTCCAGAAATCTTCTTTATATTCCATCTCACACCCCATATGTGGGGCATATGCACTGATGACATTCATCATCACCCCTTCAATTTCCAACTTCACACTCATCACTCGGTCACACTCTCCTCACCTCCAATACCCCCTTGACATAATCTTCCTTCAGGATGAGCCCGACACCATTTCTCCTCCCATCCACACCATGGTAGAACAGTTTGAAACCACCTCCAATGCTCCTAGCCTTACTCCCCATCCACTTGGTCTCTTGTACACACAGTATGTCCACCTTTCTTCTCTCCATCATATCAGCCAACTCTCGCCCTTTGCCAGTCATCGTCCCAACATTCAGAGTTCCAACTCTCACCTCCACACTACTACCCTTCCCCCTCTCCCACTGCCTCCGGACTCGTCTTCCCCGTCTCCTTCTCCTCCTTCTCCCAGCAGTAGCACAATTTCCACTGGTACCCTGCTGACCACCGGTACCGGTGGCGGTCGTTGGTAACCCGGGCCTCGACCGATCCGGTATGGAAGTTCGTTTTGTTGTCCGCATAATGATTTGGCATAGGTTTTTACGCCGGATACCCTTCCTGACGCAACCCTGGTCGCCTCTTACGACACACAGGGATATGGTACACCTATTCTAACCGGGGCATACACCGGGTCCAGTACACTGGTACTCATTTTGCCGACCTCGGAAGGATGACAGGCTGAGTCAACCCCCCCTGGTGTCTTTTCATTAATTCAATTCAAAAAATTAATTTTTTAAGTGATTCTTCACCATTGAGAGATCAGGCCAAAAACGATATATTGCACGATATCTCAAAAAGTTGCAGACAGATTTGCACGAAACTTGATGGACAGGTTGGGTGTGTGACATAGGAAGAATTTATTCAATTTTGTTGAGGATCCGAATCTGCATCCGGATCTGATAATATTTTAAGTGATTCTTCACCATTGAGAGATCAAGCGAAACCGATATATAGCACGATATCTCAAAAAGTAGTGGGTGGATTCGGATGAAACTTGGTGTTCATGTTGTGTGTGTGTGTGTGTGTGTGTGTGTGTGTGTGTGTGTGTGTGTGTGTGTGTGTGTGTGTGTGTGTGTGTGTGTGTGTGTGTGCGTGTGTGTGTGTGTGTGACAAGGACGAATTGATTTGATTTTGGTGAAGATCCAAATCTGGATCTGGATACGAGAATTATTTCATTTTTAAAGTGATTCTTCACCATTGAGTAATGGGGCCAAAAACGATATACATCATGATATTTCAAAAATGTATTGAGCCCGATATGTTCTCGTGGATCAGGCATTACGTGGCAGAGGTATGCGCTCTACCGAGTGCCCTTCTGGCTGTAATTAAATTTGTTCTTGCATTGAACATTCTCCTGTAAAGTTATTCCGAAGAAGCGTAAATTACCAAAAAAGTCAGACTTGCTTTGCTTCCTAGGTTTGTTAGCATGCCCTTGTTAACCCATAATTGATGAAATGCGTCATCCCATGAAGTTGACTTTCTTCAATGGTCCCAGTGACTAGTGGAGTTAATAATAAATGTGAGGCTTAGATATTATAAAACGTCCGTGAGTGTTCAAGCAATCCAAATGTCCTGCCGGTGAAGCACCAATCCGACAGTTAATGGTCAGGTCAAGAATGGAACCCAGACTGGACAGCTGAAAGGTAAGTGAGCTACCCCTGCACCATTCTGTCGGACAGCCAAAGACGTCTTCATTTGGGAAAAAAATATTGCCGATTCAAAAAATGTCCGACAATTTCTGGTGCCTTCGAGTGTCTAATAAGCGTCAGATTATGCTTAAAAACTTGAATCTTGACAAAAGCATAAGAAATGAGACCTATTCAGGGTTATGGTGTGTCACGACAATATTTTGTAAATCACACATCTGCCAGCGATATATTTATTCATACTTACAATTACAGGGAAAAGTTGTGCTCTTCGATTGGCCAGCCTGACAAATCCACATAAGTACCATGACATTTTGTCTCAGGAACCCATGGATGATAACTCAAATCTCTCACCTCCTACTCCCCCCACTCCTTGCTTATTCTCTTCCCCTTTCCTTTCGCACATCCATATACCCTCCTGTTATCCCTGTTCCATGTACCTGCAGTGCATAAACACATTTCCTGCAGTCTCATTATCCAACAATCCTGGTGTCACTCAGTGTTCTTGCTCTCTCACGGTCTGACAAGCTGCAGACGCGCCTCTGTGGTTTACTTCCCATTCACAGGTCTTGCAGGTAAAACCCTTCATGTGGGAAAGAATAAAGGACCGAAAGGATTTTCAGCTGTTGTTCTCATACTTATTACCTCCACCTTCGAAGGAGAAGGAGGTTATGTTTTCACCCATCTCTGCCTGTTTGTTTGTCTCCGTTTGCCTGTTTCTCTGTGTGTGTGTGTGTGTGTGTGTGTGTGTGTGTGTGTGTGTGTGTGTGTGTGTGTGTGTGTGTGTGTGTGTGTGTGTGTGTGTGTGTGTGTGTGTGTGTGTGTGTGTGTGTGTGTGTGTGTGTGTGTGTGTGTGCAGGACATCTCAAAACGTTGTGGACGGATCCGGATGAAAATTTTATGGACAGGTTGCGTGTGTGACAAGGACGAACTGATTAGATTTTGATGAAGATCCGGATCCGACTACTTGATTTTTTTTTTTTTAATAAAAGTGATTATTCACCATTGAGAGATCGGGCCAAAAATGATATTTAGCACGAAATCTCAAAAAGTTATTGAGGGATTCGGACGAAACTTGGTGGATATGTTGGGGATGTAACAAGGAAAAATTGATTAAATTATGGTGAAGAGCGGAATCCGGATCCGGATCTGACAATTACCTCCGCCACCGAAGGTGAGAGGTTCTGCTTTCATCCGTTTCTGTCTATCTGTTTGTTCCTTGGAAAATCGAAGATTTTTCAAGGATATTGGTCAGTCGATTTTGTTATTCTGTATGTTTGTCTGTCTGTCGCCTTCAGGTCACAAGGTTACACCGATCTTCACAAAACTTCATCACATGGTAGAGTTTGTCATAAGGAAGAAGCCTATTGTTTTTGAGGTCAAAAGGTCAAAGGCCAAAGGACAACAACTTCGGTGAGATTTAGAAAATCCTCAATTTTCATCCGATTCACTTGATATTTGAATAGGATGTATATTTCAGGTCAATGAATTCAACGAGCCAATTATTTTTGAGGTCAACATCGACCAAAAGGTCAATAAAGGCTGAATGATTTTTTTTGAATTGTCAATTTTCATCCGATTAAGATGAAATTTGACGAGAAGTTGCATATCTGGTCATTGAATTCAAGCACCAATTATTTTTGAGGTCAAATTTGTTTCATGCATTTTGCAAGTATCGTGCTCTGCATGACGTCTTCTTGTTTGTCTGTTTTTTGTCTGTCTGTTTGTGTGCAGGATATCTCAAAAAGTTGTAGACAGATCCGGATGAAAGTTTGTGGAAAGGTTGGGTGTGTGACAAGGGAGAACTGATTCAATTTTGGTGAAGATCCGAATCCGGATCCGATACTTTTTTCATTGATTCTTCACCATTGAGAGATCGGGATAAACTGATATATAGCACGATATCTCAAAAAGTGTTGTACGGATTCGAATGAAACATGGTGGACAGGTTTGGTGTGCGACAATGCCATATTGATTCGATTTTGGTGAAGACCCGGATCTGGATCAGGATACGAGAATTTTTTAATTTTTAAAGTGATTCTTCACCATTGAGAGACAGGGCCCAAAACAATATATAGCATGACATTTCAAAAAATGTACTGGGCCTGATATGTTCTCGTGGATCAGGCATTATGTGGCAGAGGTATGTGCTCTACCGAGTGCCCTTCTAGTTTCATATGCAGCACAAGAATGCAGGGTAGAATCATCAGCTGAGGGTGCGGCTGTGCTGCTAACGCAATGCCCTCTAAAGATTACATCAGGAATTTGGAATTTGTTCAGGGTGCCAGTGGTAGCTAACCTACTCTACGCGAAGGACACCGTGGGATCTCTCACGTCAAGCAACAAATGCCAGCAGACGGGATGCTCAGTTCAACGTCCATCTGAGGGATTGATGAATCACCCTGCGTGTAAAACACCGGGCTGACAGTTTATAGCTGGGTAGGTATTTGAACCCAGGCGAGATAGGTTACCAGTACAGTAAGTCTTCGCTTAGCATCCATCGTCCCAGTTAACATTGCTTCGTTAGTAAGATGTTTATCTATTCGAGAACATACTCATTTAAAGTCGTTCACCATTCCATTATAAGTCGTTTTACCTCTAATTTAGTACCAAATTAATGTTTTTTCTCATTTTAATAAAGCTTCAGTATAAACCATACAGTAAATACTGATGTATAAGCCGTACCAAATTTTTTTTTATCTGTATAAGCCCACCAAGAGTACGTACGGTGTCGGCTTCATATACACCATGCTGTGCATTGATAACATCGGTGGGCCCTGCGCTGAAGTTACTCAGGTGTGCATGAATGGTGTGTGGAGGAAGTGGTGGCCTGAACGTGTCAATGACTTGGAATCATTTAAAAATGTTGTCCCCGCGATGAAGAAAGTTATCCTCGGCTTAGCCAATAAAGAGGGTTTGGCTGAGGTGGAAGAAGCCGAAGTTACACAACTTCTGCAATCACACAGAGAAGAGCTAACCGATGAAGACCCGAAGCAACTCAAGATGATGATATTCTATTGTTTGGATAAAATCAATTAAAACTTATACTCCACATACAAGGCACATCCTTGGACACAATCAGACACCTTGTTCACACTCGAAGGGGGTCCTAATTCGCTATTTTCTTTCACCTTAGTATTCCCGTCAGCGAAGCGACAGGTTGTATTTCCAAGTGTATACACATATATATATATATATATATATATATATATATATATATATATATATATATATATATATATATATACATATATACACACACACACACACACACACACACACACACACACACGTGTATATATATATATATATATATATATATATATATATATATATATATATATATATATATATATATATACATACATACATATACACACACACACACGTGTATATAGATATATATATAAATATATATATATATATATATATATATATATATATATATATATATATATATATATATATATATATATATATAAAGTAGACTAGGCGTAAGTCGGCAGCGTGTAACTCGTCACTTCGCCAAAGTCGGCAGCGTCAAAAAGTCCCGAATTTATCTCATGTTAAATCCCTTTGAATAAAGTCTGTAAGTCGTCATCTCTAAGTCGTCACTTCGTCTAAGTCGTCAGATGTTGTCTGTTCCCACGTAATGGAAACTCAAGGAAATTACCACTCCTAACTCGTCACACGGAACTGCTGCCTCGTGAGAAGCCCGATTTCATGGAATCGTGATGCTCGCTCATTGGTTTACACCGCCAGTGATAGGCTATTTATAACTGCGTACACACGTTGATCGCACTGCAGGCAGGACAATGGCGACTAAGCGTAAGCTTACAACTAAAACCTACCAAGAAAAATACGACATTATCCAGTTTTGCGAGGCAAACCCACTGATGAAGAAAACAGCCATAGTTGAGAAGTTGCACATCAAACGGCAGACATTGAACGATATCTTGAAGAATAAGGGCATGATGTTTGGACAAGTGGAGAAGATCACGAGGCCGGTGGTAAATGTGAAACTCGTGAAATGTGTGTCCTTTTAAGATATCGATGACGCGCTCATCATCTGGTTTCAGCAAACGTCGGCTCAGCCAAATATTCGGTTGGACGGAGAAATGTTGCTGCTGAAGGCACGTAAATTCGCTGCGGACCTCGGGCATGATGATGCCGAGACCTTGCCGATGCACTGGATAGACAGATTCAAAGTGAGGTGGGGAATCGTTAAGGTCAAGAGGTGCAGCGAATCAGGCAGCGTGGATTCGCCGATACTGTCTGGATGTGATTCACCGATATTGTCTTTCGGTGGAGCATTTCCCAGACAACATCATGGAATACAATGACCGGTTTGAGTCCTTTCTCATGCACCAGATGCCCAAGAGTTTGAGGCAGTCAAACAACGGATTACTTCGCGAAGGAGTAAAGGATCGATCGAGCTTAGTGTTGAAGTCCGATCATGGTTTTATATTGGCTTGTTTTGTACATCACCGCACTCACTTACACATAGGCATTGAGTGGTAATCATCACCACGATGACTGTGTGTCATGTAATTTGTCACCATACCATCACCGATGGTATATGAGTTGTCTTACAGTTGTTCATTATCTTTACATTTGATAAACTGATTCATGAATTCCATCTTTGCTTGATTACTTTCAAACTCACCAATGAACCCCCACCTATGCCCCGAGGATTGTGATTTCCTTTTGGTACAATAGCCAGCTCTCACACATACGTGTCCAGGCCATGCGCGACTTCATCCTTCACCCCACAGTCATCATGAATCTTCGCATATGCGTAAGTCGTCACATTTCTAAGTCGTCACTTTTTTCTCGGTCCCAATGATGACGACTTACGCCTAGTCTACTGTATATATATACATATATATATACACACATATATATATATATATATATATATATATATATATATATATATATATATATATATATATATATATATGCTCCACCCATGGTCTTCAAGCCAAAGAAAGCTGTATTAAGCAACCATTAAAGGCTACCCAAGGTTAGCCAATTTTTTGTTTCAAACCCTTCCCAGAGTTCCTCCACAGATGCAAAAACATTCACAAACAGTACATGCATGACAATCCCAATGCTGCACACCCCTCAGCTACCATTCCAGTTTCATCGCTTATGATCTTGAATCAAGGCATCATCCTTTGTCAGCCCCTGAGTCTGCCCTCTGTCAGCTTGCTGGCTGGGGTCTTAATTCACCATTTTGTTCGGGCTGCTTAACAATGTCTGGACTTGGAACAGGCTGCCATGGTTTCTTCACGAGAAAGTGCTCAATTTTTTTTTCAGTTTCCTCACATATCATTGAATGCCTCTTCTTCATACCCATGAATCACTGGATAAATCGCAATACTTATGAACACCCAGAGATGCCAGTGTTCATGGCTTTATTTAATTTCCACACATGTGAAAAGCTATACATTAACCTGAGCCAAATTTCAAAATTTAAACTGCGGAATTGACCTTAGCAGAAGTTCTGGCTGCTAAAAGAAAATGTTTATTTGTCCAATTCGTATATTGTTTGACACTCCGGGCAGTGTTTAAAATGACCGATCAGCGATCGCAATAATCACTTGCCAAGCCGTTCCTTATCAATCATTTCATTGGATTGCTTGCTCGAGTGCTTCAAGCGCTCTACAAGCTGCCTGGATGTTCGTTTTCAAGCCATGGTGAGGCATGGCAAAAGTACCCGCACTCTGTCACACTGCACAATACAATCAAAAATGCATCGAATGACATACAAAGTTCAGGCCCCACCAGCTTGTGTTGCACCCTACGGTGTTGTGTGGTGCGAAGCCTACTGTTCCTTTTCAACAGATGGATGGAGCAAAGTATGCATGGAAGGGATGGATAGAGGGATCGAGGGAAGGATTGATGGATGGATGGAACAAACGGGTATTTGTCAGCAATGGGGACACAATAGAGGGTAGTAAAAAGAAGTAAATGACTTCTTTTATTCCAGCAGTTGTCGTTTTTGAAAATAAAATTACAAATTGACATTGAAGACAGTGTTGGTGATAATGTTAATGAGGTACATATACATTGTTTGTTCCCTTGTTTTCGTTAAATCTGACAAAAGTTTAAAATGTGACAAAATCTGACAAAAGTTTAAAATGACAAAAGTTTAAAAATGTGAAATCTGGGTTTGGCGGATGGGCACTTTTTTGGTGGTCAGGGCTGCTGCTGGGTTTGATTCCATGGTTTGAATTTTTGGATTCGGCTTGGGTTGAGAGATTATGGGGCTAAATGCATTTTGGTTGAAAAACGTGTGCTGAAATTAAACAAGTAAAAAGACATGAAATGTCATCGTCCCTGTTGTTTTAATAATTTTGCTGTGTGGAGTTCAAGGGCTAGCCCATATTTATATACAATTAAAATGGCTGTCAGTCTAACAGTTGGCCATCTTTGATCAGATAGCAAAATAATGTTTGGGGCAAGTGTATACCATTGTGTGCTGTGCTTGTGCCACGTTTGAACAAAATCGGACCATGCATGTCTGAGAAATGTTTGGGGACACGTTTAGGTAACAAAATGTCTGCCATTTGGCCATCTTGGAGCTCATCTCAAAACAAAATGATGTACGTATGTAAGCCATCATTGGTTATCTGTGTGCCAAGTTTGAACAAGATCAGTAACTGCATGTGCGAGAAATGGTTGAGGAAGTGTTCAACACTTGTTGAAATAGTTAAGGTTGAGGGTTATTTTTATGACTAAAATGGCCGCCAAGCGGCCATCTTTGATCACATCGTGAAACAAAATGATGTGCTTCTGTATACCATCATGTGTTGTATTTGTGCCAAGTACAAATAAAATCTGTCCATGCAAGTCTGAGATATGGTTGTGGATGCACGGACACAAAAATCGAGACAAAATTCATAAGCCCCTGTTTTGGATGAAGTTCAACAGCAGCTAATAAAGGCACAAAATACGAGCGGCTATGGGTGTTTTATAAGCATTGCAGCTAAGGTGTGATGGGCTTTAGGGTTTCCCGGCATGAGCCGCATTTCGGGGCTTGGACTGTGAGGTCGGGCTTGGCAGCTGGTCCGGCTGCTGGAAGGGTGTTCGTTTGTCCGATTTATTTGGTGTTCTTTGGCACTCCGGGGTGTCTCTGGGCAATGTGTGGCCCCATCAGAGAGATCCAGTTCCAGAGTCGGTAAACAGGGTGGCAGCTGCAGTTCGTGTCGCACACCTCAAGGGAAGCCCATGTTATGATCTTTTTTTAAATAGTATGTGCTGTTTCAAAGTGATGGGTGCTTTTGCTATCCTGTTTGAATGTGCTGTTTTAATTTTCCCATTTTGGTCAATCTTGTGCTAATGCTG
Organism: Eptatretus burgeri; assembly: GCF_056783735.1. Classification (NCBI taxonomy): domain Eukaryota; kingdom Metazoa; phylum Chordata; class Myxini; order Myxiniformes; family Myxinidae; genus Eptatretus; species Eptatretus burgeri. The sequence goes on from NC_140963.1 coordinate 98,364,426, forward strand.
GCAGATGGGGCCATCCCCCGTTTCCCCTCAAGTCCCCCTCTAAAATGCAAGTTGAACACCCCCTCCCCCCTTCATATGTGTATATATATAATATATATATATATATATATGTTTCACAAAAAGCCCATTTTATAGTGCTCGATTGAGGCTGAGAAGCTCAAACACGCTCGTTCAGTATATCTAGAGCCAAGTCAGTGTAATGAGCTTGACTTTCAGCACAAGCACCAGGAGTCCGTTCAGCATGTCAGATGGTGGCAGATGTGCAAACAGTCTCCAATTCCATCTGATATCTGACCAATTTCGAATAAATGAGCTTGGAAGTGTAGTAACACACATACACACACACACACACACACACACACACAGCAACTTTTAATGTATGGGTCATTTGCAAATTATCGAATGAAAATGTAATACTGTATTGAAGTTGGTCATCTCCAGTGCATAATACATCGACACAATAAAGAAAACATCTTCGAAAGAACAATTGTCGGTGAGCTGGATAGCCTGCTGTGCATGTTGGGTGCACTGGGGAGAACGGTGTGTGTGTGTGTGTGTGTGTGTGTGTGTGTGTGTGTGTGTGTGTGTGTGTGTGTGTGTGTGTGTGTGTGTGTGTGTGTGTGTGTGTGTGTGTGTGTGTGTGTGTGTGTGTGTGTGTGTGTGTGTGTGTTCACATGCATACAGTGAATGCATGTGCAGAGATGCACGCATATTTTGCGATGATTCTAATCCATCCATCCATTCAGTCCATACTCTGTGCAGAACGTCGGTGCTGATGAAGCAGTCTCCTTGGCTATTGGGCACAATCCTGGACGAGTTGCCACTCCGACACAGGATACCAGCATGCTGGCACTCTTGATTCTAATGCCATTCATTTTGATGAGCAATGAACTCAATGTTTTGAAAAACTGAAGACAAAACGGCGTACGTCTGGCTATTCAGACACAATGAATGTCTTTATGGTATTGTTCATTATTTTTCTTTCACCCAAACAAACAAAAAAAATGACTACTGAAACAACTGTAAACTTGGACAACATAACCACAATGTACATAAACTGGAAAGTATTATATACTTCACTAAGATCGTCACTCATGTTCCATTTCCTTGTAAAACACAATGTACTTCGCATGCCATTTTAGCCAAATATTTTATAATCAACACATTGTCCAATGATGGCTCCACCAGCCAAGTTGTGCTTTGGTGCATTGAACGGCCAAACAATGAAATAAATCTGCCAAAATGGTGCAGAGAAAAAGAACAATTTCTGCACAGCTCCAGGCCATGTCTAAATTAAATAAGTGTGCTCTTTCGAACCGGGGCGAAGACATATGAAAATTTGCAGCCGCAGGCCATGTGTGAAGCCAGCTCAATATGATATAACGTCTCTCCGCCAAGCCTGTGTGGAGACTGGAGAGCTACTATGTCGATAAAAGGATCTTCTTCATCCAAGCACAGACAAAAGGGAAAGCGAGCTTGACTTCAAGTAGGATTTTTCTTCTTGTTCTTCTTCTATATCTTCTTCATCCATACGTTTGTACTCCATTGTGGAAGCACATTTAAGCATTCCTTCAATAATCCGGCAAAAGAGATGTGGCCTGGCGAAGGGATGGAGTCTTCCGTTGGAAGTCGATGCAACAAACTGTGAGAATGAATAACAGCAACAGTGATGACTTAAAGTTTCATGAAATGCCCAAATTACATCGGTTCCCAGTGGACCCCAGGCATTCAGGACGAGGAGCACGAGGAAAGACCACAAAGGTACGTAATTTATGTTTGGGACAATAAAGAGGAAACCGCCATAAAAGGGGATACACACTTATTTTGATGCGGCGCGCATATAAATCGTGCAAATTACATTTTACGTGCGGATGATTTTAAATTTTGTTTGACTGCTGGACAAGCAGACATACTAAAAAAATAAGTTATCTTACTCTGTGCAAGCGCAATCCTGACGAGGTTCCATACATTTTGCCAACTGCAGAGCTAAAGTCCTGCGAAACTGCAGGTTTGTGTTCCGATTCATGGTTCTCATTTGTGTTCAACAGTATTCAAAATATCGAATTGAATTGAAATCAAGTAGTTCCTCAATCATACACCAACGTCTGTAGACAGACAGGCAGACAGACAGACAGAAGAAGTGAACCAATTGGTTAACCCCGCTTTGCACTTCCTGCACGCAGGGTAATAATGTGCAATAAAGATTAAAATAAATAAACAAATAAATAAAACATTTTGCAAACCTGGACTCGGTTGACAGATTGCCAGACTAATCGTGGCTTGTTTAAATTTATGATTGGTTGTGTACAGTAAGATGACAATTGTCTGTAAAGCCAATCATAAATATATAAACTTAGGCACAAAGAAAAGTTTAGACCAGAGAAAATTTGAACCAGGAATTTAAATGTATATATTTGTATATCGGCAAAGTCGACATGTCCACAGTATCCACTTACATATTTAAGGATATAAAAATGTAAGTGGTACAGCTGGTTTAATGCACCCTATGAAGAAAGGCTTGTGTTCAAATACCATGCTCCCAGCAAGGACAGTATGACAGCATATTGTGATATTTGGACCTGCCGTTTGCCAAGTGGGGACTCCTCCCAGCCTTGGGTCTACGCTTTCATCGGGGGTCTTGGATTGCCTGCTCTACCTTTGCTGTGATTCCTCGACCAATTTTAAAATGACTTTTAATAAGGTACTCTCATTTCGAACTTATGCATTATAAACGCTCTGTGCATCACACTTCCCGATCTCAATGCGACACGCAATTTAGATCTACTACGGGGGCCAGATATATACACGGAGGTTTAGGTCGTAATTTTACATTGTTACAAGTTACAACACAATAACTTTATTCCTTACCTTTGGTCTAAACAAAATAACTTGGTTTTGGACTATATTCTAAACCAGTCCTGATAAACACCTTGCTGATCAATGCTATCCAGTCTCGCCATCGAAGGTCAATCAACCACCACGGAACAGATTTCAGCAATCTACATCCTGTCGGAAAATTGTAATCATTGTTGTTAACCTCAGCTACACCTATAAAAAAAAAAAATGCTCTCTTGAATATGCAATCACTTTCAAATAAAATCCTTTTGCTTCTAAATGATTTAATTGTTGATAAAGACATCGATTTTCTTTGCTTAACAGAAACTTGGCACCATGCCGGTGATTACCTAGTATTGAATTCAGCAATCCCACCCAGCTATAAGTATCTTGAAAAGGCTTGTGGATTTGGACAAGGTGGAGGTTTAGCAGTTTTTTTTTTATCGTGATCATTTTTCCGTGAATGCTTTTTGCATGTCCCCGATTCCCTCTCAATTGAATGCTTAACTTTTAAACGTTTCACTCCTCACCATTTGTTGATTTACTTGTTTATCGTCCCTCGAGATCTAATCCTTCATTAGCCCGTCCCCCACCCAGTGCAATCACTTTTGTGTGTCTCTGTGTGTGTGTGTGTGTGTGTATGTGTCTGTCTGTGCCGTACCTGTTTTTTTTACCATTTGAGCTTTTGTCATCAAATTTTCAAAAAGCTTTGTTCTGAGAGCTTCCTCTCACTTGATAGCTCACTCGATCCTATTCAAAAATCTTGACAGACATCTTGTTTATCTGCCATTTCCCCTATTGTCACCAATATAGTTCAATAAATTACTTTGAACTGGTGTCGTGCCATCCTCCCTCAAGCATGCAGCAATTACCCCCCTTCTTAAAAAAAACACACAATCTTTACCATGAGGTCGTCTCCAATTACAGGCCAATCTCTCATGTACCCTTTTATCTGGAATTTTAGAAGAGGTGGTAGCCTCTCAGTTTCAGTCTCATCTGGATTCCAACGAGCTTTACGAGGCATTTCACTCTGGTTTTAGACCTGCACACAGTACAGAAACTGCCCTCGTTAAGGCGGTACATGACCTTGTTATGTTTATAGATTCTGGCTCCCCTGGCCTATATACTCATTTTGCTCGATCTCAGTGCAGCTTTTGACAATACGGATCATAAAATCCTACTGCAGTGCTTTAATGACTTCCTTTGTAGGTCTCTCTGGTACAGCCTTACAGTGGTTTTCTTCCTACTATTCCCTCAGAAATTAATTTGTCAGCATGGGCAAATCTACATGCAACATCCGTCCTGTTACATTTGGTGTTCCACAGGGGTCAGTTTTGGGACCCATTTTATGAGCCCCCGTTGGACTTTCTCCAAAATGGGAGCTTCTGGATTCAGTCTCATCCGCCCATGTGTTCGTCCGTCCGCAGTCGTATGTCAGACATGTAAAGACCGATTTTGTTCAAACTAGACAAAAAGCCAATACATGATGGTGTACATAAACGCATCATTTTGTTTCGTGATTCGATCAAAGATGACTGCCTGGTGGCCATTTTAATTGTAAAAACCCGATGTTGACCGCGTCCTCAACCATTTATCGGACATGCATTTACCCATCTTTTTTGAAACTTGGCAAACAGATGAAGAATGATGGCTTACATATGCAAATCATTTAATTACTCAAACGTGTTCTCAACCATTTCTTGGACATGCATGGTCCGATTTTGTTCAAACTTGGCACAAGCACAGTACATGATGGCATCCACATGCACCTTACTTTACTTTGTGATCGAATCAAAGATGGCCGACTGGTAGACTGGTGGCCATTGTAGTTGTAAACAATGAGAAAAAGTTATAAAATGTCGTAGCCCCCGTAGTTTTAGTAATTTTACTGTACGGAGTTAAAGTGCTAGCACATATTTGCAAGATTTATGTGTATGTGCAACTGACTTGAGTGGTCATGTGACATGGCCATTTAACTCTGTACAGCAAAATTACTAAAACCACGGGGGCGATGACATTTTATATCTTTTTCTCCTTGTTCCATTGTTATTTCTATTTTATGCAATTGACTTTTTTCATTGATTTTTAATGTAATTTTACACTATTCTCTGTTGATTTTTTTTTTATCACATTTCTTTTTTTTGTTTGTTTTCTTTTTTTTTTACTTGAGCGAATGATTGTGCCCTTAATCAGCACTTTGAGATTTATTTGTATATATTTGATAAGTGCTATATAAATAAATAAAAATATATAATTATTATATTAAACTCCACTTGGCGATCAAACGGTGAATGAGACTGCTATGCCTGGAGGCGATTGTGTCTTCAAAACCTATCCTCCACCTTTTAGATTTGTTTAAACTGTGCTTCTGATCAAGATCAATTAGATTATGTAGTTTATAAACAGCAATTTTAATACTGACTGATGGTGTAATCCTTAACTATTACCCTTACAGAAATTTCAACGTGATCTGATGAGATTTTTTTCATCGTAAGAATGAGTCACCATCTCATAGAAAGAGACTGATCAAAAGGAATAACAGGTAATTATTCAAAGTTTCAATATTATAAATATGAGGCAAGCCAAACACCAGTCATTAAATCACATGTGTAAGACAGGTGTCAGCTGACTGGTCATGCGATTTGACATGCAACTTTGTGTGTCCAAAGGAAGGTAACAACAAAATTTATCTTAGCTATTTCAACAGGAGCAATATCTATGTAAGGAGTCCCTGATTGCTTGTAAAATGCACCAATACCCAAATGTATGTTTGAACATTTGTTTGATGTGGAGATTAATCAGTCTGTTATTAAAGTTTTCAATGAAAACTTGTGCAATAAGTTACATCATGACAAATTACCAACACCCTTTCCCTCCCCTCCCCTCCCCCCCCCCAAAAAAAAACAGAAACAAAACAAAACTCATGTCATCCCTTCTACCTATAATTCAAGATTTTCTCCTCTTAATAACTTTATCTGCAGTTTCAATGCAATGGAGGAAGATGAACAAAATGTCAATACAAAAGCAGTCTCAAAATGAGCTGCAGTGTACACTGATTTCTTGCATTTGCAAATATTATTATAAACAGTTGTCCTTAACGTTTTCTGTTTTGGTTTCGATGGCTACCATCAACAACGAAAATTCATTCATTCAATCTTTAATAAATGAAACATGCCAAACACAATATCATGGAGTACGGTAATACTCCATATGTAGGGATGGCAGAGTAAAAACATGGCCATCCCATTAAATAAATCTAAAGAGGATCATAACAGCAAAGGTAGCAAAGCAAAACTTCCTTTACAGATGGAAGTTGAAGTGGATGTGGAGATATATGTAGACGTAGGCCAAGGGAATTAGAATGCAAGGAGTGAGGAAGAAACGGGAAAGAAGTGAAAGAGATGAAGAGGAAAACAGAAAATTATATTAATTCCAACAATTCTTGCATTCCATTATCATAATTAGTACTGCATATTAACCATACAATTGGAAGGATAAAATACATGGGAAAAAAAAAAACCCTGACCAAAATGAGTCATTGATCCGTTGGAGAGATGAATCATCACAAGGAAAGAACTAAAATGGCACTGAGTGGGGCGCATACCTCCGCCAGGATGAACAGTTTATGTTTTTTTATCCCACTGCTAGGCCAGACCTGCATCCGGACTTTGTCACCTCCCCAACTCATCCACCTACTTTTGTCAGAACTCATCCACAACTTTTTGATATACCATGCGATATATCATTTTTGGCTCCATCTCTTAATGGTGAAGATTCACTTAGAAAATGAAAAAGTTCTCCTATCTGGATCCGAATCTTCACTAAAATTGAATCAATTAGTCCTAATCACACACTCAACCTATCCACCAAGTTTTGTCTGAATCAGTCCATAATGTTTTGAGATACCGTGCTCACAAACAGACAGACAGGTGAAAAGCAAACCTCCGTCCATCTTCGGTGGCGAAGGTAAAAAGGGTCGAAGATAAATCTTTTGTTTCTTCTATAGTATCCAAAGCTCATTGAGGAGCTTTTACAGCAAGCATTTGCAGGACAATGATATGAGGAAATATCAGTGCAAATATTAATAAACATTTAGAGAGAAATTAACAAAACAATGGAGTGTATGTGATTTGAACCCTGGATCCCAACATTATGAGAGATGAGTGACACAGATGGCAATGTGAAACAGGACCTCACCACCTTAAACCACTTACAATGGCTTTAGGTAATGACAGTGGACCTGCGTCATTCCATCCTCACCTTTAGCCTCTCTGCATTTAGAGCTAGGAACATTTCATTTATTGACAAAGCTGACTCAGGAAAGAAACTATGGTAGGATTTGAGTGCAGCTGTGCTTCGCCGCTTACCTCCCCTGTCACGCACCACCAGTGACCTCCCCTCACGCAAGCGAATCTGAACTTGGCGTGGACCCAGCCTTGGCGCCAGCTCCATCTCCTGCCCGTCACCCTGGCACACATGAGAGGAGCATTACATCCTGATAAAGGCACTTTGGAGAGCAAGATGGCTTTCAGGATACTTTGTGCCCATTGTCTGTAGCACAATGCCTTTGTTTTCCTTGTGCCAGTTCAAATTACAATCCAAATAGGAACAGAGATATTTTTTATACATCTCTTGGCAAAATATCAGATTTTTCACACAACAATCTCCATCCTGCCTTGTTATAATTTACATATATACACACACACACACGCGCACACACATGCACGCACGCACGCACACACACTCAAATTGGGTCACTGAATCATGATCAGGTTATTTAGACTTCAGCAAAACATGGAAAAGATAAATGGTAAGAGCTGTCGTGAAAAATTAACCTTAGAGTGCAACATGGCAATGACGGGCCAATCGGCCTCGTTTCCTCATTTGACATCAGATAGGATCATGAATGCAATAATTACACTCATACTCAGTGTAGTCCCATGGAGACTGTGGAACCTTTGGATATTAATTTACATTCTGCATTCTAACATAAAAATGTACACGCATGTGGTTTGATTCCCAATGGAGAATCACCTTTCAACATGATGTGGAGGCTGCGCACGTCAAGCTCCTCCACTTTCCTCACCGAAGGGGACACCTGACATACGATGGCCGATAGGCCAAAGCGCCATTATTTAATGTTTTATTTCAATGTATCAAGTATGGAAACTTGGAAAGAATGGAAACTAATGTCGGCGAGGTGCCCACCATGAGCTGCCACAATCTGACACCTCCAACAATAACACTTTCTATTCCAGAGGTCAAAGCTTCATTCATTACAGCATTAATTTCTGTCCTTAAGTTATCTTTCAAATCCTCCAGTGTTCGTGGCTTCTTGATGTGGACTCAGAGCCCAGAGGTGGCATTAGTCATTTGGGGACCCCATGCCAAACACAGTAATATCCCAGTGGGAGCCCCCGTTTACCTGCCAATCTGTCATCCCACCAATGTATGCATTTTGATGCCCGTCTGTCTGATATCGATGTACTCGGTCATTACTTATGCAATCCCAACAAATTGAACTTGCCAAGGTAATGTGGCAAAGGTTGTAGTGACTTTATCTGCCCAACTCGCCAATAATTTTGAAGGTGGTGTGCTCCCGGTGGTGGTGGGAGAGGGTACTACGAGCGACGCTTCAGAACCCTCAATTGTATCCCGACTCACAAGTAAGAGGACTCCGTGTTATTTTCACACTTGTTTTAGCCTATGTTGTTTTCGCCTCGATTGAAAAAAATATCCAGAGGAATTTCCATTTTTATTGACTTTTTTTAGTATTAATATTATTAATCATAATAGGACAATAATTGGCAGTAATAAAAAGAATAAACCAATGTCACCCTGCCTTGCCAAAAGGTGACCACATGTGACTTCTTTAAGGTCACACTCAGGTGAACAGAGCTGCTATCCACCAGGAGCGACTCCTTGAGGAATATCTGCCTACGAGAGATTCCGATGAGAATCGTTCTACAGAGTAACCATGAAAAATATGCGTTTGCCTCATAACGTCACCAAATGACGACATAATGTCTCAAGCTTGACATATCTAGAAAGCACTCATTGAGGCGTTCAATTTGAGGTACTACACGATATGGTTCCTAAAACTTGAAAATTTGACCTTGGGGTCAAATATGTTTGACCTTAGGTGTTAACCATGAAGGTCAAGGCCAATCGCCACCAAAAATTAATCAGCTGAGCGCCAGACCATGAACTATATTCACATGAAGTTTCAAGACGATCCGATCAAAATTACTCAAAAATAAGGGTTTCGTCGACTCCCCTGATTTGCGACAAAGTAACCTTGACCTTTGACCTTGACCTTCAAAACTTTATGTGCTGAAAGGGACCTCTATAGGCCTCTGATATGCGAAGTTACAAAAATTTCCAATGATAACTGTGCTCTGCAGAATTTTTTATACGTCATTACAGACAAAAAAAACCATACAAACTGAGCAACATATCTTGCAAAAACTTCGTTTTGGCAAGATAATAACGTGATCGCCCGCCCCCTCAGCCGTTCCCGCAGATAAATTTCAAATTATTTTCATGTGATTGGAATAACGGTAAAATTCCTTGTCTCACCGCCAGCCTTAAGGCCCTGTCACACCTTGACGATTTAGCCAGCGTATGCCGACGTATGAAAAATTTATCTAAAACGCTGGCACACGTCGAATACGTTATGGGTAAGTTTGTATACATTAAGAGCATGCTGGCATACGTCGTAGTACGCTGACATACGTCGTAGTACACTGGCATACGTCGTAGTACGCTGACATACGTCGTAGTACACTGGCATACGTCGTAGTACACTGGCATACGTCGTAGTACACTGGCATATGTCGTAGTACACTGGCATACGTCGTAGTACACTGGCATGCGTCGTAGTACGCTGACATACGTCGTAGTACACTGGCATACGTCGTAGTACACTGGCATGCGTCGTAGTATGCTGACATACGTCGTAGTACGCTGACATACGTCGTAGTACACTGGCATATGTCGTAGTACACTGGCATACGTCGTAGTACACTGGCATACGTCGTAGTACGCTGGCATGCGTCGTAGTACGCCAAGCTCGTCGACAAATTTTAAGCATGCTCAAAATTTTTCGACGTATGCCAGTGTATGACTCACACGTTCTGCATACGCTGGCCATAAGTTGTAGGCACGTTACGCGATCTTTGACACACGTTACTTGTAAGTTACTCATAAGTCGAAACACGTCAAGGTAATGGTTAGCGTCAGTGTTCCAGACTCCATGGTTTTTTTTTTTTTCTTCAGTATGATGGTGATATTGACACTTCGATTTCTAGTGCGGTTATAATATAATATAATTAATAGGCTGCCGCTCAACGATTTAAATCATAACCGCACTAGAAATCTAAATGTCAACATCACTGTCATACCGAAGAAAAAAAAAAAACCATGGAGTCTGGAACACTGACAGGTTCCCCCTGTGTGAACCCCATTTTTAGGTCATCTCTACATCTCAGTAGAGATGACCTAAAAACCCCAGTCTCGAAGTCTTTCCGTCGGTCCGTCCTTCCGTCCGTCCGTCCGTCCTTCCGTCCGTCATTACGTCCACAATCAAACCGAGTGGAGACAAATAACCAATAGTGGAATGGATAGAGGTCGATGAGACATTCACAACGATATAACTTTCAAGGTCGTCCAAGGTCGAGGTCAACGTCACGAGGCTGTCAAAGTTGCGAAAATCGTCGATTTCAAATCGTATCTCCTCCCTCATTTATCAAGAGAGATCAAATGTTATTAGTGATTCAGATACTATGGACTATTCTCGAGAACAACACGAGCCATTTTGTTGAAATTTGCTCTCGTTCCCATTTTATAGCCCTTCAAACTTCTTTCTGATTCCCCGTATGGGCCGTTCATAAAGTACGTACAAAAATAAATATTAAAAAATTAAGAACCGGAACTCTCCGAGACAAATATTACATTTGAAGCTTTTGTCAGATTTAACTAAAACAATGGAACACAAGTTTATATGCACACTTACTTTCATTTATGACATTAACATTGTTTTGAATGTCAATTTGTACTTTTATTTTCAAAATTGACGTGCGGTGATATTAAAAAAAAGGTAAATTACACCGCTCGGGACTGCATCGTCATGGCTTACAAACATCGGTTCATAAGGAACTGCTGGCTTTGCAAGCAATTAGCGATGTATGAAGGGGATGGGTAGGTGGTCACTAGCCTGCATACAGAGGGGGGTGGGTGGTTTAAAGCCCACATACGGGCTGCGTACAGGGGTGGATGGTCACTAGCCTGAATACAGAGGGGGGTGGGTGGGTGGTCACTAGCCTGAATACAGAGGAGGGTGGGTGGATGGTCACTAGCCTGAATACAGAGGGGGGTGGGTGGGTGGTCACTAGCCTGAATACAGAGGAGGGTGGGTCGATGGTCACTAGCCTGCATACAGAGGGGGTGGGTGGGTGGTCACTAGCCTGCATACAGAGGGGGTGGGTGGGTGGTCACTAGCCTGCATACAGAGGGGGTGGGTGGGTGGTCACTAGCCTGCATACAGAGGGGGTGGGTGGATGGTCACTAGCCTGCATACAGAGGAGGGTGGGTGGATGGTCACTAGCCTGCATACAGAGGGGGTGGGTGGATGGTCACAAGCCTGCATACAGAGGGGGTGGGTGGGTGGTCACTAGCCTGCATACAGAGGGGGGTGGGTGGATGGTCACAAGCCTGCATACAGAGGGGGTGGGTGGTTTAAAGCCCGCATACGGGCTGCGTACAGGGGTGGATGGTCACTAGCCTGAATACAGAGGGGGGTGGGTGGGTGGTCACTAGCCTGAATACAGAGGAGGGTGGGTGGATGGTCACTAGCCTGAATACAGAGGGGGGTGGGTGGGTGGTCACTAGCCTGAATACAGAGGAGGGTGGGTGGATGGTCACTAGCCTGCATACAGAGGAGGGTGGGTGGGTGGTCACCAGCCTGAATACAGAGGAGGGTGGGTGGATGGTCACTAGCCTGAATACAGAGGGGGGTGGGTGGATGGTCACTAGCCTGCATACAGAGGGGGGTGGGTGGGTGGTCACCAGCCTGCATACAGAGGAGGGTGGGTGGATGGTCACTAGCCTGAATACAGAGGGTAGTGGGTGGTTTTAAAACCCGGAAGTAGAGCTTACGTACTTTATGAACTGCCCCTATTCCAGTCTGGCACAGAGTTACTTTCGACCTCTGGCAGAGATGACCGGCACTCCCTCTTGGGGGTATTTTTATATACCAATTCCCCTAAACGCTGACAATACGCCATTATACGGTAGCTGTAAGTTCGAAAAATGTTCAGTAAGTTCTGTGGTCGTCCGGAAGACGTCAAATACGTCTACATACGTCAATTTGCGTTGGAGATACATTACACATAGGTTCAAAGCACGTTATCATAGGTTAGAAATAAGTTTCAGGTACGCTAGGCATTACCTCGACGTATTTCGACTTATGAGTAACTTACAAGTAACGTGTGTCGACGTGTGTCGACGATCGCATAACATGCCTACAACTTATGGCCAGCGTATGCGGAACGTGTGAGTCATACGCTGGCATACGTTGAAAATTTTTCAACAAGCTTAAAATTTGTCGACGTACTCGGCGTACTACGACGTATGCCAGCGTGCTTCAGCGTGCTATTAACGTATACAAAACTTACCCATAACGTATTCGACGTGTGCCAGCGTATTCGGCAAATTTTTCATACGTCGGCATACGCTGGCTAAAACGTCAAGGTGTGACAGCGGCTTGACACTTCGATGTCTAGTGCGGTTATGATTTGAATCGTCGAGCCGCAGCCTTTTTATAGCCTACGCCACGTGATCATCAGTGATACGCTGCCACGCACTATGCATAAGTTAGACTATCGTTGGGCATAGGTTGCGAACGCCAACAACACGCTAAGCATTCGTTGGTATAAGTTATCTATATGTTATCAAAACGTGCTGTGTACGTTACTAATACGCTATGCATACGTCCAACTCGTGATGAATACACCCAAAACTAGAAAAAAAACATCAATAGTTCAGCGTACGCAAGCGTTTTACATACATTTTGATACGTTGCCATATGCTGGCTAAAACGTCAAGGTGTGACAGCGGCTTAAAACACAAACTCACTTAAAAAGCTGATCCATGCGATGTTCCATGATCAATCAGCTTGCTATGGTTTGCATAGCCAGGCGTTCCTCAAACATTTTGTGGGACTGCTTGCTTGAGTGCTTAAGCTGCTTGGTGTGCGCTCTGCGAGCTAATTAGTAAAGGAACACACCTCAGCACATGTGCTCGGTCTCGGACCCTTTTCTGGTTCTGCCACTTGTGTAATGAAGAAAGTTAATTTCGGTTAATTTTTCACCCTTTTCCCCTATTGTTGAGATATTTCCCCTTTTCCCCTATTGTTGAGATATTTCCCCTTTTTTGCTCTTTTCCCCTATTGTTGAGCTATTTCCCCTTTTTCACCATTTTCCCCTATTGCTGAGATATTTCCCATTTTTTGCCCTTTTCCCCTATTGTTGAGATATTTCCCCTTTTTTGCCCTTTTCCCCTATTGTTGAGCTATTTCCCCTTTTTCACCATTTTCCCCTATTGTTGAGATATTTCCCCTTTTTCGCCCTTTTCCCCTATTGTTGAGATATTTCCCCTTTTTCGCCCTTTTCCCCTATTGTTGAGATATTTCCCCTTTTTCCCTATTGTTGAGATATTTCCCCTTTTCCCCTATTGTTGAGATATTTCCCCTTTTTCCCTATTGTTGAGATATTTCCCCTTTTCCCCTAATGTTGAGATATTTCCCATTTTTCGCCCTTTTCCCCTATTGTTGAGATTTTTCCCCTTTTTCGCAGCACTGGGGTAGTTCAGTTTCATCCTCAGGACAGGTGTTCTGATTTTAAAAACCGCAACGTTCTGCCATGCGCAAGGGTTATCCCATTTACTGAGGGGTGTTTTGTGATTGTACATTCCTGAGCTGAGCATTCCCTTTGTGTTGTATTTATCACCACTCACAAGGTGATATATTTTGTTAGCAAAGTGAGACCCACCCTCGGGGGCCCCGTGTTGAAAGACTGTGAACCACGATTGGTCGTTTTGAGGGCCCCTTATCATCTCGGGGGCCCTGTGCAATCGCACGGGATGCACGCCCCTAATGCCATCTCTGTGTGAACTCTCTCCTTTAAGTAACCCCACAAAAATAAGTCTGCTGCTGATAAATCTGGGAATTGTGGAGGCCAGTTTGAGTCTCCATGATGAGAAATTACAATGTTTGGGAACAGTTCACACAACATTGGGATTGTCGCTCTTTCTGTATGGCAGGTGGCTCCCTGCCAAATCTTGTTGAAACCACAACTCCCGTTGATTAATCTTGATGGTCTGAGGAAGTTTTGGATCATGTCACAGTATATATTCGCCATTCATTGCAAGAGTTTCGCCTTCATAGTCCTCAAAAATTATGGACCAATGATTCTGTTTGTCATAATTCCACAAATACTTGATGGACGCACCTTTAACAGCAAATTACAACTGTGAGTCTATTGGGATTGGGATTGGTCTCTAAAAACTTTGTGCACCTTGATTGGGCAATCTTTGCCCAATTTTGTGGACAAAACTGTTCAAGCTCAGTGAAGTTGCGTGGGGAGCATTGATGGACAGTAATCTTCAAGTCGTGCCACAGATTTTTGATTAGATATAGGTCGGGGTTCTGACTGGACCACTCAAGGACATTTATCTTTTTGCTCCTCAGCCACTCCAGTGTAGATTTGGCTGTGTGCTTCGGGTTGTTGTCATGCTGAAAAGTAAACTTCCATCCCAATTACAGCTTTCTTGCTTGATGAAAGCACCTTCAACAGCAAATTACAGCTGTGAGTCTATTGGGATTGGTCTCTACCAACTTTGTGCACCTTGATTGGGCAATCTTTGCCCAATTTTGTGGACAAAACTGTTCAAGCTCAGTGAAGTTGCATGGGGAGCATTAATGGACAGTAATCTTCAAGTCGTCTCACAGATTTTTGATTAGATATAGGTCGGGGCTTTGACTGGACCACTCAAGGACATTTATCTTCTTGCTCCTTAGCCACTCCAGTGTAGCTTTGGAGGTGTGCTTCAGGTTGTTGTCATGCTGAAAAGTAAACTTCCATCCCAATTACAGCTTTCAGGCAGAGGGCAGCAGGTTTTCCTCTTGGATTTTTCTGTATCTTATTCCATCCATTTTCCATTGTATCCTGACAAGTGCCCCAGTCCCTGCTGATGAGAAACATCCCCATAACATGATGCTGCAACCACCATGCTTCACAGTACGGATGGTGTTCTTTGGATGATGTCCTGTGTTGGGTTTACCCCCAATCATAATGTTTTACATTTCGGTGAAAAAGTTCCATCTTGGTTTTGTCAGACCACAAATCATTTTGCCACATGGCTTCAGAAATCTCCGTAGTAGTTTTTTGCATACCTCAAACAGAACTCATGGTGGGTTTTTTGAGTAATAGCTTCCTTCTTGCCACCCTACCATATAGGCAAGACTTGTGAAGTGCTTGCAATGTTGTTGTCACATGCACACAGTGACCAGTCTTTGCCATAAATCCATGTAACTCTTTCAAAGTTGCCATTGGCCTCTTGGTGGCCTCTCTGATCAGTGTCCTTCTTGCCTGCTCATCCAGTTTGGAGGGAAGACCTGATCTCGGCAGGGTCTTGGTGGTACCCTACACCTTTCACATCTTGAGGATTATCTTCACTGTGCTCCAAGAGATATTCAAGGCCTTTGAAATATTTTTATCCCCATCCCCTGATCTGTGCCTTTAAACAACTTTATATTATCCTAGACGGCATTTGAAAGCTCCTTGGTGCTCATGGTTGAGTCTTTACTGTGAAATTCACTACCCAGCAGAGGAAACTTACAGTAACAGCTGATTGTATTCTGAAATAATCAGAATCATTGCAATTTAACACAAGTGGAGGCCAATTAACTTGGTGTGTGACTGTGAAGGTGATTGGTTACACGTGAGCTAATTTACAATTGCTTTTTCAGGGGGTCGGCACTTATCCAATCAAGATGTTCTAGTTTTGTATTTTCAATTAATTTTCTGAAATTTGTAGAATTTGTTTTTCACTTGGAAGTTGTGGGTTACGATGTGTAAATAAAGGTGGAAAAAGTCTGATTTAATGCAATTTAATCCCAGGCTATAAGGCAACAAAAGGTGAAAATTTTGAAAGGGGATGTAGACTTTCTATAGGCATGATCCCCACCATATTTCCGAAGGGCGCTCAAGGTCCGCCAACAACCCCCTTATAATAAAACTAGGTTTTACTAAAAAACCCTTCTAGTAAAACTAGCAAAATCAATAATTACTGCTCACCTTCACTCTTTCATTCCTCTTTTTTCCTGCCTTTGGAATAAACTCCCACACTCTCTTCAATCTCACTCTTCCCTCCAGGCCTTCAAAACAGCTGTTCACCTCCACCTCTTATCTTCCCCCATCCAAAACCTCGATCTTTTCTACCCCCATTAATTCCCCTCATACACACCCCCTTCAAATTCCCTGCTTTCCTTCCTGAAAGTCCCTGTAATATCCATCTTGTATACCCCGTGTTCCCCGCCCCATCCCTCTCGCTACCACAGATCTCCTAATGTCTCTGTTCCCCACTGTTTTGTCCTTCCCACTCCCACCCCTATTGTCTCATGCCCTCCTTGCTGTGCAGTGTGTTAGCTCTCATACGAGCCTCAACAATGTATACAAAAAAACAAAAAGCTGTATATATGTTGGACATAACCTTCATAACCTTCATAACCACAACCCATGTCCCAAAGTTTGTTCACGCTATTTAAAAAATAAAAATAAAAATAAAAATTGGGGTGGAAGGGGATTTACGGGGTGGTGGGAAGAGGGTGGCCCCCAAAATAGGGATTTGCTATACCATTGCTCCATTGGTACATTTTTCTGATTCCATCCCACGTTGACTTCCTCCTCAGTTTCATTATTCTACAAGGTGAGTGTCCAGGGGCATTGACCCTATTTTTTATTTCCATCATTACGAAGTACAAACCGCATGGTGGAACAGTTGCATCTTTTTCACTCAAATAATGTATGCATCATCGATTCCAAAATGAAACTGGAAGGGCACTTGGTAGAGCACATACCTCCGCCTAGTAATGCCTGATCCACGAGAACATATAGGGCCCAATACATTTTTTAAATATCATGACATATATCGTTTTTGACCTTATCTCTCGAAAAAAAATTAAATGAATCTCATATCCAGATCCGGATTTTTCACCAAAATCGAATCAATTCGTCATGGTCAGATACCCAACCTGTCCACCAAGTTTCGTCCAAATCCGTTCACAATTTTTGAGATATCGTGCAATATATCGATTTAGCCCTATCTCTGAATGGTGAAGAATCACTTCAAAAATTATCAGATCCGGATCCAGATTCGGACCTTTACCAAAATTGAACCAATTCTACCTTGTCACACGCCCAACGTGTCCACCAAGTTTATTCAAATCCATACACAACTTTTTGAGATATCGTTCTTTATATCGTTTTTGGCCCTATCTCTCAATGGTGAGGAATCGCTTTAAAAAATTCCAGTAGTCGGATCCGGATCTTCACCAAAATCTTATAATTTCGTCCTTGTCACACACAAAACCAGCCACAAAATTTCAGTGGCATCCGTCCACAACTTGTTGAGATATCGTTCTTTATATCGTTTTTGGCCCCACCTCTCAATGGTGAAGAATCACTTTTAAAAATTCCAGTAGTCTGATCCGGATCTTCACCAAAATCTTATAATTTCGTCCTTGTCACACACATAACCAGCCACAAAATTTCAGTGGGATCCGTCCACAACTTTTTGAGATATACTGGACACAAACAAACAAACAAACAAACAAGCCAGTAGGCGACATGGGTGGTCGCTATATAATTGCATACTAGTCACAGTCACAGTCACACAGGATCGGGCTGAAATTTTTTGACAAAGAGGTTGATTATAGTGCGCATAAAAGCGTGGAAGCCGATTTTTGATTTTCGAAAAAAAATGAATAAAAATATTTTTCGGATTTTTTTCAAAAATTTCAAAGTCCCGTTGCTCGGCAATGGTGGCGTCCATAGCAACGGTTCTCAAAAGCATACAACTAGATCCTGGTATGAACCTACCAGTGAAGTTTCATGAAAATCGGTTGACTCCTCTGGCCTCCAGAGCTGTCCATTACATACAAACAGACAGACGGAAAACCTGAGAATAACGGTAGTCTAGCGACCACCCAACAGGCAGAGAGGGGTGAAAACATTACCTCCTTCACCTTTGGTGGCGGAGGTAATAAAGTTGATTTTTCTTTTACTTCAGTCAATGTTTAAAAACCAAACTCCATAAAAAGTTAATATTTAATAACAACTTCGATATCTGAATCTATCATATAAATAATTGCCAGAACACTTCTGAAGGCAAATTAGCAATTAGTTATATTCTTCATCAGTGGTCTAAACAGTCTCTAAACTATCTTTTTCACTTAAATTTAATTCAAGTTACAGCCGTGGTACTTTGATTAAATATTAATATTTGTCGTCACTGCATAGCAAACCCCATATTTATATGCAGCCTCTTGCTTACATGTTTCATGAGCAAAAATAAATACCAAATTATTGTTTGAAACTTGGTAATGTAAAATAACTTCTATTAATAGACTCCTCTGTTTTGGGGCCATTTTTGCTCGATAGAAGGATGACGTATGATAGAGTTTAGGAGACACAACAAATAACACGTTAAAATCCCGAGCACAGCTTGCCCAATAAAAATAGGAATCTTAACAATTGCAGTTAGCCTTTGGTAAGAACATTGACAGTAACAATAACTTTCAAAATCAATAACTTTATGAGGTCATTTGTAGAAGACGCATGAATCGGATAATCAAATGATTTTGATAAATTGGAGGCAGGCCTTTCAAAAGGATGAGGCACCAAAAGCACACAATTAGGATAGTTCAACCCAGGACACTATTCTCACTCCTGTAGCAAGATTAAAATACCTGAAAATGGCCAGGTGATAAGTAAGGCACAATGGTCAAAGTAGTGGTTTCACAAAGCGACCTGAACGTTGTGGCCTCCTTTCCGCCTGCCATGCTGCTTTGCACGCCTGCACGTTCCCCTGCCTGACGCCTGTTTCGCTGAGACCGTTGTGGTATTCAGCAGCATGTCAAAACCAAGATATGCGTGCGATTTCTAATTTGTACGCTGAGCGTGTGAAAACGCCCACGAATCATGTTTGGCAATGTCCCATTATGCCATGCATCACCACTGCCGACCATCAATTTAATCCCATCAGACACTGGAACATCACAACATCCCCATAAGAAAACAGCTTCTTTAATTTCAAGGCGATGAAAATGTTATTCCAAAAGACATCCGGTATCTCTGCAGGAACCGCTTTGATTCAGTCAGTGTTACCACCTTGCTGAAAATGCCTCAAGTGTTCCATAAATATATTCCATGGCCTCATAAAGCCTACCTGTGAGGCAAGGTGGTAACAATTGCAGTTCTTTAGTTATCAAAAACACTTTACTACATTTTTCTTTGCCATCTCTTTGTTATCTGCAAACACATCTTCAATGCCTTCTTCTAAAGTATTTACTAATGTTGGCTGTAGACACATGTACAAAAATCACTGTTACAACTGAAAGTTTGCGTGAAATTGAAAGAGATTGAATGAAAAGGTAAAAAAAAAAAAATGCATTCAAGTCATAGACTCCTATAGAGAAGGACTGGAACGTCACGATCTCGGGGTTTGTAACTCGAGTCTGAAGGATTAATTTGAGTCCGGGGATAAAATGACTTCTAGAAGGGCTGGAGACACGATCTCGGGATCCATATAGGGGTTTTTGAGGACGGCGAGTTCAATAGTGTCATTTTTAACACCACCTGAGGTCATCTTCAAGGTCAAAAGGTCATATTTCAAGGTCAAATTACTGAATTTTGGTATTTTTTGCCCGTTTTTGTGTCTAACTCATAGAGGAAAACTTTTGTAAAGTCTATGACAAAACATGACATTGTGCACCTGCTGCACCTACTTGCTGATTTCTATCATCGTTAACTAATGTATGTTTTGTTTGTTTCTCTTTCAGAAACTGTCCAGCTGGTGATCTCACAGGATCTTTGTGTTGTTTCCTGCTTTGGTGACAATATGCCACGTCGTTGCAGCTGCTTTGGTTGTAGAGGAACTATTATGGGACGCCTATGTAAAGGTCATATCCTTCCCAAAAAATCCTGAGGAGAGGGAGAGATGGATATTGGCAATGCCAAATGAGAAAGAAAGCTTGAGGTGCTTAAAGGAGATATATATTTGTGAGACAGATTTCAATTGTGATTGGGTGTCAGTTCGGGGTGGCAAACAACCCAAAGACCCCCCATCAATATTTCCTGGAGTACCGAAATCAGCTTTGAAGCAGGTGACCTCAGCCCCACGCCCAACATCATCTTCTACGTCAGAATCAAGAGCTAAGAAGATGCAGGCAGCTGATGAGGCTGCAGACAATATCCAAGATTTCGACCACTTCTGTGCTAAAATCAGCTCCTTTTCCTGGCTTTAACGTCATAAAAGACCAGGAAAACCTTTACCTATCAAGAACTGATGCTACTGGACAAACTGTCAAGCAGTTCTTTCATTTCCAACAAGTTCACTCACCTTTTGGATTTCTATTCTTGAATAGAGTTGAGAAAGATGGCATTGAGGTGCCCAAACGACTTTTTCCTTTGCAGAAGAACAGCCTGCTCTCAAAATGGTCCCAGATTAGATCCATAACTGACCAGGTAAACATCTATGAATGCACAAGCAAGGAAATTCTTCAGCTTGTAATAAGCCAGCTCTGTTGGATGACTGAGGCACACGAGCTTCCTCATTTCACCTTCCTTCTGTCGCAGCTGCATCTTATGTTCAAACTTGATCATTGCAGCTGCATCTTGATCGTCGCCGATTTGATACTGATACTATGATTTTCGCAATGCAGCTTCACAACAT
Source organism: Eptatretus burgeri (assembly GCF_056783735.1). Classification (NCBI taxonomy): domain Eukaryota; kingdom Metazoa; phylum Chordata; class Myxini; order Myxiniformes; family Myxinidae; genus Eptatretus; species Eptatretus burgeri. The sequence continues at coordinate 98,385,273 of NC_140963.1, forward strand.
ATCACCCGGTGCATACAAAATGATTCGTCGATCCGGCTTAATCATTCTACCATCAACAAAAAAGGTAAAACAGATGCTTGCTAGTAGTCAGCAGGACTCCAACCTCAAAACCGTGTTCGACCAGCTTAAACCACAACAGCGTTTGGTCAATTTAATGTTTGACGAGGTAAAGCTGGTCGAGACATTGCGATTTTCTGGAGGGCATGTTGCAGGATATGCTCAAAATGCAGCAGCGGGTGGTGAACACGAAATGCTTGCTTCACATGCTATGGTTGTTGCAGTTGCCTGCCATTTCGGTGGTCCACGCTATATTCTACGCATTTTGCCCTGCAAAAAACTAACTGCCGATCAGCTGAAGGAACTCCTTATCGAAGTTGCATCAGCTGTAGTTGGTGCTGGCGGTACTGTGATTTCTTTGATATGTGACAATTGCAACACCAACCGCAGTGTTTATTCAAAACTTGGAGGACCAGGGAGTTGCCAAGTGCTGTCAATTCAAGAACAATCTATGTTCTTAGTGTACGACTACATGCACATCTTCAAAAATGTTCGCAACAACTGGATTACTGTTGATGGCAAGACACTCTCATTTGTCGTAGATGGTAATGAGTACAAAGCTTACTGGAGTGATATTCAGAAGGTTTATGAGATCGACCGGGCTACTCCTATTCGCTTAACCAAGCTGACACACACCGCTGTTTTCCCCAAGCCCCTTCAACGCCAGAGCGTACCATTGGTATGCCAAGTGTTCAATGACAAGACTGTCGCCGCTTTAAAGACCTTCAAGGATTCACTGGGCATCAGCGAAGGCACAATCATCCTCACCCAGATAATGAGTGAGTGGTTCAAGATGATGAACGTGAAAGACCGTTTCTCAGCTATCCATCTGCACGACGAATCCAGACAGCCTTGGACAGCAGACTGTACAAGTTTCACTAGGCTGGAGCAGGCCTGCCAAATTATATTTACCTGCGCATGGTAAGGACGTGGTGGTCGTAAGCTGAAGCCAACTCAGCAGACTGCTGAAGCCTTCACTGTGTCCACACGTAGTAATGTGGAGGCTGCCAAATTGCTTCTGGCAGAGAAAGACTTTGACTACGTTCTTCCTGCTATATTTGCAGATGAAGCCTTGGAAAAGTTTTTCGGCCAAGCCAGGCAAAGAAGCGGTGGAAACTTCTACATTGACGTCGCTGACATTATGGCTGCAGCTAAAATTGTAAATTTGCAAACACTCATCAAGCATGACATTATGCCCGAATCTAGTTCTCGTGTGATTGATTGTGACAAGAACTGTACAACTTCCATAAATCCAGATGAGCGAAGTGAACTCATTGACGAGATTACTCTTCAAGACACTCAGGATCTCTTGGGGTCTGACGATGCCCTAAAGCATAAAGTAGTTTATTTGGCCGGACACCTTGTTCATAAATATGGCGATAGCACTAGTATGGAGGAGATCATTGATGATGAAGATGGTAACGAGGTGTCATCTGAGTTTCTAGATAATTTGAATAGAGGTGGATTGAGTGTGCCGACTATGTCAACCGTCTTTTTTGTACATAATGCCTATAATTTGTATAAGACTAAAATGCATTGCCGATTTCATTTTGCTGAGCTGTTATCCTCTGTAGATGCACCTTTCGCTAGTAGTAATGCTGCATGTACTACTTTTGCTAACATTCTATTGAAAGCTCATGTCCTCAATGTAAGTGACAAAGAGAAAGCTTTGGGATGCCTCAGGAGGAAAGAAAAGCTCTCCAACTCGTGATAGACAGACATAGTTGCAATAGGCATGGTGTTGTGACACGTATATAATGTTTACGTAATACGATATATGACAATAAATATCAAAATTTGACAGCTCTACACACTTGCATCTTATTACAATCAGCCATCTCTCACCGTTTTTGAGTTAGACATATAAACGGGAAAAAAATAGCAAAATTCATTTATTTGACCTTGAAATATGACCTTTTGATATTGAAGATGACCTCAGGTGGTGTAGAAAATGACACTATTGAACTCGCCGTCCTCAAAAACCCCTATATGGATCCCGAGATCGTGTCTCTAGCCCTTCTGGAAGTCATTTTAGCCCCGGACTCAAGTTAATCCTTCAGACTCAAGTTACAAACCCCGAGCATGGGAGGTTCCAGTCCTTCTCTATAGGAGTCTATGATTCAAGTGTCACTGATATGGAAATGATTTTTTAATGTAACGTTTTTCAAAATGGCAAGTTAATAAAAAAAACATTAATAGAGTGGAACAGAGGCTGGCATGATAACCTGGAGGTATGTACACACCTCTGAGCTGCCGAGCTTGGGGTTGGAATCTCGATCCAGCTATAAACTGTCATCCTGGTGTTGTGCATGGAGGGTCATGCGTCAATGTGTGTGCCGTCCATTAGAAGTACTGTATATTAAACTGGGTGTCTCATCTGTTACCATTAGTTGGTGGACGTAAAATACCGCTTGGTCTTTTGTGAACGGACAGTTTTTGCCGGCATCCTGGCTGCATTCCAAATTCCTGTCCTGACTGACTGCTGGAAAGGCAATGGCAAACCACCAACCATAACGCTCACCACGAGATTTGCTCAGCAGCATTGGCACTCTGTGAAGAGTGTGGTACATTAATGAGTAGTTATAGTCGTAGCAGCAATAATAACAGTGGTAGTGTAAATATTAGTCAAAGTAGTAATAGTAGTAGTTGTAGGAACATTGTATTTATGTTTTTCCAAAAATGTATTCCTATATTTCTGCTGTTTATTGTCAATAAGCATAATTTTTTGGCCATCCATCCAAGCAGCAGGGAAACAGGATTTTGCAGGTGAGTGCGTGCATGCGTGCATGGAGGCCATAACTGTTTTTTTAACCATTTGAGGTTTTGCCATGAAATTTTCAGCAAAGCTTTACTCTGAGAATGAGCTGAATTGTCCGTTTACGATGGGTGCCCATAAATACCATAAATATTCAATTTCAGCTCATATAACCATGTTCTGTGATAGTTGCATTATTCATTAGTTTCAAATTCAATTATTTTTCGTGCACATTAAATTATAGTTTTTAATTTCCCCAAAAAAGTCATGCACTCATTTTAATTTATGGAAAATGCAATCCTTGGAGTTTCGGACACACACACACACACACACACACACACACACACACACACACACACACACACACACACTTCCATTATAGGATGATGATGATGATGATGATGATGATGATGATGATGATGATGATGAATAATTTGGTCAAAATGTCAAAGGGCAAAGTCACAAGAAGTACAAATAGCCATTATTCGCCCATCCGCTGCTGTGCAACATGATATGGCGGGTGTTTATTTTATTTATTTATTTATTTAAAATAATCTCTTCCATGTTTCATTAACTTGCGAATTACCATTGACCTTCAGTTTGTCTTCGCCAGGCAATAACTATTTTACCATTTGAGCTTTTGTCATCAAATTTTCAACAAACCTTTATCATTATGAAAATGAGAATATGGAGAACACTAATTTATAAATTTCACTGTTAACTGTTCTTTTCATCAAGTTTAGTTTGAGTACAAAGCAGATGCGGATGGGCTTTGCATTTGAGGTGTTCTCCAGTTTGCAGTTGGAAAGCCTTTCAACAAGTTTTTAGCTCTCCAGTACAACCCAGACATATCTTCAAGATGGAATCAAGGAACGTTGGTATTTTGAGGATGTCAAAATATTGTTGGTACAGGTGTGTCAAAATGGCAGTCGACAGAACATTGACCATGATAAGATTCAAAAAAAGTATTTCATTACATTAACCTGTGTTTTTTATATTTTTGTTACCATTGTTGTGGCATTAAATTTGGGGCGTTTTTGTTAGAAAAATAATTTAAAGTGTCAGGGTTTTTCGGCAGACCATGTGTTCCATTTCACAGAGTTGTAAACTTTCCCACCTATTTCACAAAAATAATAAACCTCCCACTGTTTGTTCACCTGCTGGGAAGTAGCATTACAACAATTTGTCCAGGCCACTTCATATGATGGTAAGAAAATTTGTTTTATAACACAGGTGTGAATAAAAAATATTTCTTGCATTTCTCTTCCACATCACTAAATTAAAATAATCTCCACTCCTTCATCACAAAGTAATGAAAACTCAAAAATATAAACTGCCACAAAAACATCAATGGATATGCCTGTTGATGTTAACCCACTGTTACATTTGATCTCAATTAAAGATTTGCGTGAAAAAGCAAAGGTCACATGAGACAGAGCACGAGAGAAAAATTAGAGATAACCAGAAGAAAGCCAATATCAGATGTTACTACCTCAAATTATGGTCTGCAAAATGATTTTCAAAGGGCACAAGACTTTTGACCGAAGTTCAAGTTAAGTGCGAAGGCCTGGACCTTTTGATTGATCTTGGCAAGAG
>NC_140963.1:98394680-98422180 GCF_056783735.1 Eptatretus burgeri
CAAAGATGCAGATGTCACAGACTCCTCTTTTCTCATAGCCACTGAGCTTAAACCGTCTCCTAAACATCCAGATTTGAGTCATATAATGCCTTGGCCATGCATCTTGCAAGGGCTAGAAAGGGGAAATATTGCGTATCGATGTAACTCAATGCAACGATTCCAGGGGAAAACAAATCACAACTGTCCCTAAACGTTCGTAAACGAAAATATCCAAAATAAAAGTCAGCTGGTGGAGCTTCATTCCTGCTCAAGGAAGGCTACTTGACTAAAGACATATGGCACATCAGGTAATTTTTCACAGACATGCTTGCTCTCCAAGGTTTTTTAAAGGTTTCATGGCAGGATGATTAAAGAAGTGTATGTTATTGTCATTTACAGGTGGTGTACAATGGTAATTGTTACAGTGCATATTTTAACTATTTCATGTTTCCATATGAAGTCAGATCTCTGTATAAGGCACCCTGGTGATAACGAATCCCCACTTATATTACAATGATCAAGACATTCAGAACATGCTTCAATCAATGCATATTTACACTGTGATAGCAATCGGTATTGCTGGAAAACCTGAATATAACAATTGTTTTCCATGGCAAGTTGAACGCAAATGCAATATCCTGCATTACAAAATCATCGAAATACATGAGATTGCCAAAAAGAATTACCAAAACATCAACATAAACAATCATTTTATTATTCCCTGCATTTCTGCATTGCCCAGATGGTGAAATACACCATCCAGGGATGCTGCGGAGAAAGAGGGGCAGAAACACAGATAGGTGAGGCACATTTGGACCCTCACCCTGTGGGAGTGGTCTGGGGAAAAGGCCCAGAGAGAACATGAAATCAAATTTTTTTAAATGAAATTGAATTATAATTTTTTTTGGAAAAGGAAAATCACTGGCTCGACAATTTACAGTGTTTTAACAGCCAGCTGTGTGATATGGTCAATTGATGCTTCAAAGCAGCATTTTGTGCACTCAGTGAGGCATGCCTTCTTCATCTTACTATAAATTGAAAGTATGTACTGCATTTATCGACGGGTCGGGAATTGAACCAACACTAGACATATAATCGCGAGAACCTCAAACACAAAAATTACTAATTTAAATTTAATCAAAACATCAAAAAGGAAAGATGCTAACTTAAAATGATGAGAACTCAAATTGGCTCTGCTGTTAACAACGTACAATGTTGGAACAGGTACGAGAATATGATGATCACAATTTCTTTCAACTTCATTGCCGAGAAACGCATTCATCAGGAAACAATAGTTTTATTTAATAACTTTTGATGTATTAACATTAAAAATTACAATCGCTATAAACTGTAAAATCAAGAGCTCATTCTGATCAGTCATTCTTGATCAACTAGATTTATTCAACTGCTTGCACAATTCACTTCATCAAAGAAATCAAGCTCTTTCACAATCCACTTCCTCAAATATATAAAACTTGTACTTATTATGTCTGCACGGATGATGCACTCCGGTATCTGCTTGCAGATAGCAAGCATAACCCACTGATGTGTGTGTGTGTGTGTGTGTGTGTGTGTGTGTGTGTGTGTGTGTGTGTGTGTGTGTGTGTGTGTGTGTGTGTGTGTGTGTGTGTGTGTGTGTGTGTGTGTGTGTACGTACATACACATACATATATGTGAAGTGTTTGTTTGTTTGTTACTTACAAAATCAAAGATTTTTCAAGTATATTGGTCAGTCGATTTTGTTATTCTGTTGGGTCGCCGAAATAGGTGACCCTTATTGTCAGTAATTCTGTCTGTTTGTTTGGATGTTTGTTCGTTTGTCATCAGCATAATTGGTAATAAACGTGGGCGGATTTTGACCAAACTCGGGTGGTCGGTACATCTTATGACCTAGTGCTTTGGAAATTGTGATGGTTGCTAGGGACGCTTTGGTTCCCCAGCAACAACTGAAAAAACCTTCAAAATCGGTACCGTTCACGCGAAATCAATTCCGAAAGCCATTATCCCACGTAGGGTTATGAAATTTGGCACGAATGATCTACAGGTGATGCTCTATCAAATATATTCCGGTTTTTGTGATATATAGAATACTTTACCCGCAGCACCCCCTACAATTAGGGTATGCGCGGAAATTGGCAAAAATTGAAGGCCCCCTAGCAACCAGGTGAGTGCATCGATATGAATGAAACTTCGCAGGTTCATGGTACTCAATGAGCACTACAACTTTGCCTCAGGACATATTGACTGATTTCGCTTAGGTCAGGGGTCAAAGGTCAATTAGTGCAAAAATTGATAATATGCGAGAGCTGGAGGTGCCTTTGCGCCAAATGCTACTCCTCCTAGGGTTATGGTCGGATGGTCATGAAAATTCACACTAATTATCTGGAATAAATTGTGCACAAACGATCGAGCCGGATTTTCGATTTAGATCTTTGTTCACCCACAGCACCCCCTCGAACTTTGGGGATTTCCGATTTCAAACCACATTTTCGGTACTTTTCATTCAAATGGATACCGAGTAGTTATCAGTCGATGGAACTGGATGAGATTTGAAATGCATAATCTTAAAGTGATTCCCTCTCCGCTATATGACATCCATTTTGCTCTATATCTTATAGTTTCCATGCTCGGCGACCCATTGCTGCCAACCGGCTTGTTTGTCTGTTTGTTTGTCTGTTACTTACAAAATCAAAGATTTTTCAAGTATATTGGTCAGTCGATTTTGTTATTCTATCTGTTTGTCTGTTTGTTTGTTACCTACAGGTCACAATTCTAAACCGATCGTCATGAAACTTCACTAAGTGGTTAAGTTAGTGTCAAGTGAGAAGCGTATTGATTTTGAGGTCAAATGTCATCTTGAGGTCAAATTTCTGAAATCGTCATTTTCCATCCGATTGACTTGAAATTTTAACAAGATTTGCAAATTGCGTCACTGAATTTGGAAAACCAACTATTTTTGAGGTTAAAAAGTCAAAGGTCAACTCAAGGTCAAACTTCTTAAATCATCAAATTTTATTTGAAAAATTGACAATTTTCATCCAATTGACTTGGAAATTAAACAGCAATTTCATAGTACATCACTGAATTGGGAAACCAACTATTTTTGAGATCAAAAGGTCAAAGGTAAACTCAAGGTCAAACATCTAAAATCATTAATTTTTAACTGAAAAATTGTCAATTTACATCCTATTAACTTGAAGGTTGAACAGGATTTGCATAGTCCATCACTAAATTGAGAAAGTAACTATTTTTTGTCAATTAATACCTTACCATGATCAGTAAAATCAGCGAAGGAGGAGTCACGTGACCTCTCAAATGCACAAATCATTCAAAAACTGAACATAGTACAAATACAATCCATACATCAATTTAAAGGTAATTTTACTTCCGATTTAACAACATAACTCTCAGGGTGAAAGAAGAGTTTGTAGAAAAAAGGTTTCCATCTTAGCTAACTTCACCAAATATACACCTCAAATATACATGCATCGTATAGTTTAAAAGAACCAAGTTAACATCATGATTTGATCTTTTGATCGTAAATTGATCGTAGATGATTGATTATTTTCATCGTCGATGTCTCACATCAAAGAATAAATTTTTTGGAGTGTATATTACTGGAAGAAACGGGAATTCAGTGTAAACTTTCAGAGGGTGGAGCCAACCATACATATACATATACATATACATATATATGCTCTGCTGGCTAAACAGTTGAATAGGCTCTACCTATTAGGCATGATTTTAGCAGAGCGACAGCCCTCGATATCTCCATATGATAATACTGCAGCCAATACCAGGAAGAGAATCAAATTCGCAAATATATAGACAATCTACCCTGAGGGGGGAACATCCAGCCAAGTGTTTCAGATGTGTTGGCCCTCACCTTATGAGGAAGGCCTATTTATACAAAAAAAGTAAAAAAAAATAAAAAGTCAAAACATTTAAATGGCTTGGGACGTGCACCTTGACCCCAGGCCAAAGTACACAGTCCAACAAGACTGTCCCGTGAGCATGCACATGAACCTCAGCTCGAAACACATGGTCAATCAAACACACACATCCAAATCCCCAAAGGGCCTGAATGCATGGTCATACAATTAGACCACTCCTCAATAGGAGTAGGTCCCCATGACACCCATCAGCATGGAGCAAAAGCTCCTCCCCAGAGTAAACTGATCAGACCCAACAAGTATATTTAAAATGTATATTTACTATGTCTGCACGTATGATGCACCCCAATATCTGCTTGCAATCTGTAAGCACATGCCACGAGTGTATATAACCCTGGTGTTGGCCTAGTGGTTAGGGTGGCTGGCTTAGGATCCTAGGGTCCTGAGTTTGAGCCCCGTTAGCTGCTGAATTGACACCAGATGGGGTTGACTCAGCATGTCATCCTTCTGAGGTCAGTGAAATGAGTACCAGTGAACTTGTAAATAACAGAACTTGTGTACATGTATGTAGTACATCAAACTATAACAGATAGACAGATGGGCAGACAGACTCGGTGGTACAATGGTTAGGGTTACCGCTTTAAGAGTGGGAGGTCAGTGGTTCAAATGGTTCAAACCCTGTCTGAGTCACACCAAAGACTTTATAAAAATGGTACATGCTGCTTCCTCGCTTGACGCTCAACATTTAAAAGGATAGAGCACAGACAAGCAATGCTGGGAAGGCAACGACAAACCATCCAGTGCAATCCTTGCCAAGAAACTTCTTCAGCATCAACACACTGTAAAGAGTATGGCACATCAATTTTTTTTTGAATGTATGTGTGTGGGTTTATGGCTGAACCTTATATAATTGATAATGGCTTGGTTGACCTCCACCCAATTTTGCAGACATGCTGGGGGTACCCAAGGCCAGGTCATATTAAGAACATCGACACATAATAATTCCATCCCCAGCCCCACCAAGGTGGGTAGACGACTTGCAATCTTCACCTGTTACAGTACACGTCGCTTACTGACCCATGCAAGAGGGAAGGGATATTACTCGCTGGGGGCACAAAATGAATTTGCCCCAACCCCCTCCCCCTCCGCATGCAAGTATATATATATATATATATATATATATATACATACATATATATTCTTCCGAAAACTCACACCAAGTTAACCTTCCTCAGTCTAAGCTTTATTCTCACCTTCATTCCTGCATCCCACTTCTCTCTTTGCTGTGAAACCAATTCCCGGAGATTATTTCCTCTGGTTCTTCCCTCCAGCCTTTTAAAAGTCCTGCCCATTGCAACCTCACGCAGGGATTCTCTAAATCCACTCCCTCCTGATCTTTTATACTCTGACTGACCTCCTCATCCCACTTTCTCCCTGCCACTCCTCTTAGTGTATTGTCATGTGTTAATCTGCACTTTTTGTGTGTTTGTTTGTTTATATAGCCAATAAACTGTTTCAGCATAACCAACTCTCTGTCTCGAGCATTGGGCACAAGTATGAGTACTTCTTTAAAATCCCTTCTGTTTCTCTGTTGGTCTGTCTCTATGAGCCTCGACTTTATATTTAAAAAAAAATAATCACACCAAAGTTGTTTTTGTGTTCCACTCATGGCAAGAAATTTTGCAAGACTAATGCTAAAAAATAAATGTACTGTATACACATGCGCGCGTGCATGTGCGCACGCACGCATGCACGCACGCACACACACACACACACACACTTTAAAATTCCAGCTGCTTAATCCACAACTGTTCAACAAATCAGTGTATCCCCACCAGACTATGAAATATTAGTTTAATTTTCTGCTAAACACAGCACTCCGAGGTTCGCTATTCAGAGCTTTATCATCACCAGACCATGTATTTGTTTACCCTTGTGGCATAATCTTGCCATAAGTTGTTTCACTCATTATGTTTCAGGACTTGATGAAATAAAAGGAAGCAAAAATCAAATCAAATGAAACCTATCCTTTATCCTACTGAGGATAGTCGAGAATCAAGTTGTTGTCGTTTCTCGGCAGCGAAAACCAATACGTACCAGCTAAATAATGAAACCACAAAACAAAAGCCATAGAATAATAGATAATGCTTTTTTTTTCCTCTGCTCGGTGGTCACTGGGTTTTATTATTAACTTATTAAAGCCTTGCAAAAATGGTCCTACATCATTATCATTTCCACAAGTCACATTGAATTGGAATAACTCTGGAAGAAAATGTATTCTTTACGAATAAGCCATTCCAGCACCTTTTTTGTCCAGTTCCACTCTCAACTCTGTCTTTCTCCAAAGTCATACTTAACGGGACTCCTGAAGTTCAGGAAGCTGAAGCATATAAAGCGCAGGGCCTGCTCTTTTCTCACCAAGTTGTTTCATTATAATCATCCAGTCACCATTTCTTGGTACACTTCCAAATTCCAATTTTTCGACTTATCTCCAGTTTAACATCGATGAAATCGCCTTCCCAATTCCATCCATGCCTGTTCTTCACTCCGGTCCTTTCCTCTTTCATAGTATGGCCTGCTGCCACCTCATTACATTCGCTAAACGTACCCTTGATATCCTTGTTATCTACTGTATCTGATCTTGTCTATTCACAAGCTTGTCTGCTGGTTTCCATCTGCGCTGCTGTTTGCTTGTCGATCTTCTGCTTTCTGTAGTTCAGTTATTGCACTGGCCTTGATTTCTGTGGGGGCTATCCAGTTATTATATATGCAGAGGGATTGATGCTTATGAGCCCGTTGTGCAGACAACACAATGGCAAACAACAAGCCATGAATGCGTTAAGGCAAGAATGAATCCTGGACAGGTCATAATTCTCGGAGAGTGTGGAAATTTCCACTGAGCAGTCATGAGAAACGAATCCATTATAGTGAAAACAATGCAAAAAGGCTTTGAATACTCAACCACCAAGCCTGTTTGGGGAAGGGGCATGTGGTGGTGCTCAAATGATAAAATATAAATTGAGAAAAAGGAAAGAAAAAGGGGTGATGGGAAGGAGAGAGAGAGAGAGAGAGAGAGAGAGAGAGAGAGAGAGAGAGAGAGAGAGAGAGAGAGAGAGAGAGAGAGAGAGAGAGAGAGAGAGAGAGAGAGAGAGAGAGAGAGAGAGAGAGAGAGAGAGAGAGAGAGAGAGAGAGAGAGAGAGAGAGAGAGAGAGAGAGAGAGAGAGAGAGAGAGAGAGAGAGAGAGAGAGAGAGAGAGAGAGAGAGAGAGAGAGAGAGAGAGAGAGAGAGAGAGAGAGAGAGAGAGAGAGAGAGAGAGAGAGAGAGAGAGAGAGAGAGAGAGAGAGAGAGAGAGAGAGAGAGAGAGAGAGAGAGAGAGAGAGAGAGAGAGAGAGAGAGAGAGAGAGAGAGAGAGAGAGAGAGAGAGAGAGAGAGAGAGAGAGAGATATATATATGGAGAGGAGAATCATGGAGTATCGGAGGAGGTGTGGAGAGAAGGGAAAGAGGCTTGTTCGAAGATAAGTAAGGAGAAGGAAGAGAAAGGTAAAATCATACAAATGGGGGTAATATGTTGTTGTGGTTATGGAAAGACCCTGGGTTGTGGCACTCAACACATAAGGGATCCTTAGTTTAGATATTTCAATAGTAATTGTGTTTAGTTGGCTTACCTTTCCCCTAATAAAAGGGACTAAGGGAAAGGTTTTGTGCGTGTTTAGCAGGTTCATTCCCCTTTGCGATTTTGCACTTTTCTAAAATCCCTCTCTTCATCAATCTCTTCCAATCCCTCTTAAACCTCTCCTTCCCCGTATCTTCCGAAAAACCCTTCTCATCATCAATCCCTTCCAATCCCTACCACCATCATTCAGTTGCAATCCCTCAAGTCATCAATCCATTTTAATCATTTATCCCAATCCCTCTTAAACCTTTCCTCACCTGCACCTGCACACAGTGTAAACCATGCCCACATGACAACATCCACGCATTAAATCACAGTACAAAACTGACATTCAAAGCCATATCTGCGCTATTTCTGCACAAAGAGTGAACAGAAGCGCAAGGCGAACAAGGACAAAGGAGAGAACCATGACAGCTGGACGAGCATTACTAAGCCAAATCTCTGAGTGCCGATGGGCCTCGCACACCAATGGAAACGCAACATGCAAAGGTCAAAGCTTGTTCCAGCGACCTTTGCTCCCAGAAGCTATGCCTCGCTTCGAGCCCCATAAAAATATGGTATGTTCCAAAGAACAGGCTGATTTGCGACTAAGGAACAGAACGAGAGACCACGAGAGCCTGCCTGCCTGCTTGCCTCCGAGAGTTGCTTGCTTGGTCTGAGGAACTTTGCAAGAGCATCTGCACTGGAGTGAGGCTCCAAGAGTGAATGGTGGCATGATTTCCTTGGGATGCAGTGGCCTTACAAACTGACTTACATGATCTTTCCTTTCTATTTTTACCTGATCTTTCCTTTCTATTTCTACCTTCTAATTTGTCTTCTTGAGATGCACAAGAGAGCGATAAAGAGAACTATCAATGATTACCCTGTTGACCCATCTGGAACGAGGAACTGACACGCATGTCACACCTTTGATTGAGAGCCTACATTGCATACACCACACCTCTCCCGACATGTTGCACCGCATCACCCTCCCGTTGCTCCCTTTACTTCCTCCCCATCACTTTGGGACCAATGTCAACCCACAGGTTGAGTGAGTAAAGAGGTTGACCCTGTGCCTTGAACTATTTATCTTGCTCTACCTCTTTTTCTCTAATTTCCACAGAGTGAATGAGGTGCACCTGTCTTGTGTATAGAAATAATTTAAGATTCTCAAAGGGGTTCTTTAAGTGCATAAGGTCTAAGTTCTGTTCTTTGTGACACTGCATTCTATAAATATTTGTACTTGTAAAAATCCCTCTTCCTCCTTTATAAACTGTTTTCAACCTGCTCGATTTGCAGTCTCCACCAATGGTTAGACATAGCATGTAATAAATAGATGGGAGGTTGTACCCCATTGATTCACTGTGCTAGATTCGCAGACGAGACGTCCCGCATATGGATTCGCACAGCCGCACATAATAAGTAAACAAAGGTAGGAAGTCGAGAGCATGGTTCCCCATCTGGGATAACTAAATCACTGGGAAGGTAATGTGAGAGTTGGGCGCGCAGACCCTACCACATTTAGTTGCCCCAGATGGTGTCCATGGTCTAACAAATCATCCACACTTCCCCCAGACCCATAGCAATATATAGGTAATAATGCGTGCAATAAATACTTTAAATTAGATAAAACAAAATGAGTTACCGAGATTGGCTTCGTCTTACCATATGGTTAACATCTGATAAGGGAAACCTTGGATAACGAGTTATATTTATGAACAAATATCACTGGAGGGAGTGGAATATTCCAGTAAACGATAATCATTTCTCCATCCATCCAGATGCATTCATCAGACAAGAGCAGCACTCAATGTACTCATAAAAAATGATCGATATCGAGGACATGCTACAGATTTGCAGGCACAAAGATATTGCAACCCATTAAGGAACTGATGCAAGTCTGAGAAGCTAAACAGAGCAAGGTTATCATTATTACTCATATTATTATTATTCGTAGTATTCAAAGTGCTGAAATTTGCATTATTTAAAATTATAAATCAATCCACAAACAATGAAAAGCACAGATCAACAAACATATAAATGGATAAATACAAACATACAATCATGAAAAATAGTATCTTGATTTCACAACATCCGTCTCGTATGATATCCAATGGATGTTCGGACTCGTGCTTTGATTCGAGACAAAAATAGAGGAATTATTTTAAATCACCCTCCTACCCTCTCCTTCATTCTCCCTTCCATTTTTCCAATTTTTCATTTTCTCAACCAACCCTTGCCCTTTTGTGTCAGTAATATGTCGAGAACCCCTACACTTGAGATAAAAAGTAGCAACAATATAAACGATGAAGCGTCCTTGAAATCATCTTCAAAGAAGGTAAAATCAAGACATCACTCAGTGGCAAATCTCAAGCTGTTAGAAGGACCCAGAAGTGCAAACTTGATGTGGCATTTATACAAGCTCATCAAACACAAATTACACCAAAGTACACTCTTAAAGCATGAACTGACGATAAAGTGAATTTCATGCAATTTCATGCTCTCTATCGAGTGCAGCCTGTCGCTGCTGGTTGTAACATTGGTTGGGACGCGGTGATGCTGCTGATGCAGAGTCCCCCTTACCAGTACACTGGTACTCATTTTGCCGACCTCGGAAGGACGACAGGCTGAGTCAACCTCCTGGTGTATTAATTCAGCGGCCAACGGAGCTTGAACTCGGGACCCGAGGATCCAAAGCCACCACCCTAACCACTAAGACAACACCAGGCTTATGCTAACAAGTGCTGCTATATCCTCAACAAATCACAAGTACAGCATCGCTATCGTCGTTGGCCAATACCTGTTGCACAGATATTCAATTTTGAAATTGTCACACTGGTTGCATCATCACTGCATAGTTGTCAATATTAAGAGAAGAAAAATCAGTAAGATGGAAAGGCTCGTGGTGCGATGGAGCGAAGTGGCCATTAGAGGGGGAGCTGGGAAGGAGCTGTCCCCACTTCCATGGAAGGAAAATTTTGTACTTTTAACCATAAATTTGTACATCATAAGACACTCTTTGATGCAAAATTAAAGTAAATAATCATGTTTTTCTCATGAATGAAAGTTGTTTTCATTCACATATAACTCCTGAATATATTTTGGATTTTACATTGTATAACATGTGATGCAATGAGTCGAATGTTGTTGTTCGTCTTTCGGCTGCTCCCGTGAAGGGTCGCCACAGCGGATCATCCGTTATGATCCGCATACTGATTTGGCATAGGTTTTATGCTGGATGCCCTTCCTGACGCAACCCTGGTCGCCTCTTACGACACAGGGATAAGGATTTGGTTTCGCCATGATTCCGGGCTGCCCTACACCCTCTCATAGCACGGCCCAGCGCAGAGCTCCCGTCCTCAAGCGATCCTCCAACCCAAGCCTCTGAGTAGCCGGATTACAGGCGCACGCCACTACGCCCGGTATATGCAATGAGTCGAATATAAGCTCAAATTTAAAGATGAACTTCGACTTGGCCATGACTTACTCGCCAACACAGACTTTATGTAGATCTACTGCAAATACCTCGCGAGGATTCTTGGGACCTCGCACGAAGATTCGTGCACGTACTGTGCGCGTGACTTGTGCATCCGGCTAACACAGCACGTGCGCTGTTCTCATTGGTACAATGCTTTACTCTGAGTTACATGTCAAACATTTAGAAACATCTTACATTTTGCGGATCAATAATGCTTGTAAATCGGACAGCTGTTTGTCATTTGCTGTCACACACGTACTTTGAATAGTGGTTGTTGCCAATCAAATGCAATGACATTACGGTTATGATTTTTCATGCAGCATTGAGGGCAACTACTCAAAGGCCAACAGAAACCTACCTTATCACATGAAAATCTGTTAAAAACTTCGATGAAACATTATTTTGTGAAAGCAGTATTTTTCACTATTATTACCCCCACCACCGAAGGCAAAGGAGGATATGTTTTCACCCCTTTCAGTCTGTTTGTGTACAGGATATCTCATAAAGTTGTGGACGGATCCGGATTAAATTTTGTGGACATGTTCGGTGTGTGACAAGGACGAACTGATTAGAATTTGATGAAGATCCGGATCCGACTACTCCAATTTTTAAGTGATTCTTCACCATTGAGAGATAGGGCCAAAAACGATATATAGCACGATATCTCAAAAAAGCTCTGGACAGATTTGGACGAAACATGGTGGACATGTTGGGTGTGTGACAAGGAAGAATTTATTCAATTTTGGTGAAGATCCGAATTTAGATTTGGATGGAAGAATTATTTAATTTTTAAGGTGATTCTTCACCATTTGAGAGATCGAGCCAAAAACGATACTTAGCCTGACATTTCAAAAATGTATTGATTGCGTCCAACATGTTCTCGTGGATCAGGCATTATGTGGCGGAGGTATGCACTCTACCGAGTACTATTCTCGTTGGGCAATAAAATCGGAAGGCTCTTGAAGTATCCAAAAAGCGGTAGAACACCACCAAAAAGCGGTGGAGATGGCAACTATGTTACTGAAGTCTGCCCGTGCTGCCGATGCTGTACCCCTGCACTTTATGGCTGTAATTTGTTCAGGATACCACTAACAATGGCTTCCTCTTTACAAAAGATAGAGGATGGGGTGTTTAACCGTGGGATATTTTATTGTTTGCTAATGTTATCAGATGGGACATCTGGCTTCAGATCAATCCGAGGATGGCGCTCACTTTGTGATGGAATACGCTACATGCGAAGCAACAATCCGATAGAATACAGTGAGGAATATAGCAGGAAACAAAACCTAGATGGGCAGTTAAAAGGTAAGTGTGCTACCTCGACACCATCCTGTCACATAGTACAACAGTGAATACATTTATTTGATGAAATTGCTTTGCATAGTCATCATACTGCTTGAACCATGATGGAGAAAAGTTTCATCTTTAAGTGCATAAGGGATGAACAACAGGTGAAGAAAAGTGTGGTCCAAATGAGGAATAGCACAGGGATGTTGGTTAGTCGAGAAAGTGAGATGGCAAGCTTGTTAAACAGTTAGATTGCGTCAACATTTGCACAAGAACAGTCAGTGGATTTACCCATAGCCGAGGATATCTATTGAAAAGGTGGGGAAAGCCATTTAGAGGAGATCGAAGTCGGAGTGGAGGATGTGAAGAAATAGCAAGGAAAACAAAGAGAAGATAAAACACCAGAAAATATGCACTCAAGAGTATCGAGAGAGAAGTGGTGGAGCAGATAAGCGTGATGTCAACCGAAATCGTTACCAGCTCATTGGAGTCAGGACGGGTACCGGGGGGATTGGAGAGAAGCAAATGTAACACGATTACATCCAGAGAAGAAAGGATCCAGATAATAATCAATTGGGGAACAATCGACATGTTATTTTAACTTCGGTTGTGGGGAAGACGTTGGAGACATTAATTGAGGAATGGATAGGGAACCGTTTGAATAAGATCAAGTTAATTAAATGTCGTCAGCATGGACTTACTAAATGCAGATCACGCTTAACCGAGTTATTGGTGTTCTCTGAAGCAGTTTCTGACTTGGTGGATGAGGGAAGTGCAGTGGGTAGAATGTACCTAGACTTTCAGAAGGCAACACCATATAGATGCTTTTAGGACTGGTTGGTGGAGTTACCAACTGGATTTGGAAACTACAGCTTAGTGATAGGAAATAGAGTGGCTGCAATTGGGAGGATGTGTGGCTGGGAAGAGGTAAGTAGTGGAGTACCCAAGGGATCAGTTCCAGGATCGTTATTATTCATCAATGATTTGGACAGTGTGGTTACGAGTCGGCTTTACAAACTTGGAGGTGACACAAAGCTTAGAGTTAAGGTGGACAACATAGTTGGGGATGGGGAGTGTGGGGAATCAGATTTAGGAAAGTCTTGATACTTTCAGAGATTTGGTAAAACATTGGCAGATACAGGATAACATAAATCAATGTGCACAATACAAGATGTTGCGGATGGGTTAATAAGAATAAGAATAATAATAATAATAATAATAATAAAAATAATAATACCATTCTGTTCATGCCATAAAGGCACATAGGGCTGCCGAGGCAGTTTCATTAACAAGTACAGTCCTGGATGGGTCACCACTCCAACGAAGGTTACCCCAAATGGTTATTACCCCAGTACACTGGTACTCATTTCACCGACCTTGGAAGGATGACAGGCTGAGTCAACCCCACCTGGTGTTAATTCAACAGTGAACAGGGGGCTCAAACTCATGATCCTAAGGTCCCAAGCCAGCTACCTTAACCGCTAAACCAATGCCAGGCTGGGGATTGGTTAGAACAATGAAAATAGAGATTACATGATGCAAAGGGAAATGTTGGAGTGTATCACACAGAACGATCTGGGGGTGGTAATAGATATATGTTTGGGGGTGGTAAGCATGCCAGGCAGCAATGGGTAAAGGTAACAGGGATTTAGGTTGTAATCATAGGGGGTTGCATTACAAATCAAGGTAGTTCATGTTAATGCTGTATAAGAATTTAGTGAGACCTCATCTGCAAACAGTTTTGGTTACCACATCCGAGGAAGGACACCGTGGAGACAGAGGGGACACCGTGGAGCAACTACATTGATTCCAGGGCTCGCTAGACTATGTTATGAAGAGTTGCTGGAGGAGAGAGGATTTCATACATGAGAAAGGAGGTGATTGTGAGGTATCTGATGGAGGTGTTTAATTTAATGAAGGGTAAAGAAGGAATAAGTGTAGAAGTGTTTTTCTGCAGAATTGACAGGGATAGAACCAGGGAATACAGCTTGAGGTTAAAGATTGATTTTGATGTGCCATACTCTTCACAAAGTGTTGGTGCTAACGAAGCAGTTACTTGGCAATGGTTTTATTGGGTGGTTTTCCATCACCTTCCCAGCATTGTTTGGCCAAGCCCTCTTCTTTTAAATGCGAAACATAAAGCAAGGAAGCAGCAAGTACTCTTTAAGAGACTTTGCTATATGACTCGCCCCGGGTTTCAACCAATGACCTCCCAAACTCAGAGCGGACGTTTCAACCATCACACCATCCAGTGTGGTTTTGGAGGGGAAAGAAGAGTAGAGTTAAGACAACATTGAGACAAGAGTGTTTCACTCAAAGAGTGGTGAATGCATTGGATGGTCTCCTTGGAAAGGTGGTGACAGCAGAGACAATAGATGGATTTAAACTAGAGCTGGATAGGTATCTCGAAAGCAGCGGCGATAGAGGGGTGTATGAGTGTTGGCAGTATTGCATAGGCTTTATGAGCCTCGTGGCCTCCTTCATTGAAGTTCCTTGTGTTGACCTTGTGTGTGATCTTTGATGTTTTATATCTAAAAATGCATTTAGTTTACTGATAATAATAAAAAAAACCTCCTTTAAAACGACAGGCAATGCAATTCAGAGTAAAAGAAAAAAAATCTTTAGCACAGGCTTGCACTCCCATTAAAGCAATGATGTACTCCTCATATCATATCAAACAGAGTATAATGAAAGAGTAAAAGGGATATTGTTAATATCTCATACGCAAGGTAGTGCAAGGGACAGTGGGTGTAGATAAGGAAAGAAATAGGATAACCCATGAAACCATGGAAAAATATGTGGAATTGCAAGGTAAAGGAAACTAGGAGAGATGCAGCGTTGGGGAGGTGGAGATGGGAGACAGTCAAAGCCACCATCCATATTGATGGAAGTCAGCACAAGTCCTCTGACACCTGAACAGACACGAGAAAATCAACTAATTTCATAACACTCGAATGTATTGCACAATAATTATTGCCCGCATTTGTCTTTATGAAGCCATGTTGAAATCGTTTTCGATATCTTCCCATAAAATCTCTTAAAATACACTCCATACCGTGGGATGTTCTGCTGATTCCTATAACCACTCCCCCCTCCCCCCCCCCACCACCCCATTCAAGTTTGAGGTCCAAGAACGCAAGGCCGAACACACCATTGATATTTCATGTAAGAAAACTGAATCTGAGGGTTTGCTTATTGCTCAACATAGGCAGATTGGTGGCCTTACAGTGCTTTACTGGCGATATTCTGGTCCTGCACCTCCTGCCCTGTCATATGAACACCCAGCCCTTTTCCCTCAATGGTGCTCACATTCTGCCAGAGACCATTTGCTTGTTACCGTCTCCGAGATAAAACTGATCACCTCCATTCCTGAAACTGTCCGTCTGTCTGATCATGTCTGATCTGATCTGAAACATGATTCCTGATCATGTCTGATCACATGAACTAGAGGAAGATTCACCGTCTGTCCGTCTGTCTGTTCCCAGGTACCGCAAAAATGGCTGAACTGATCGCAACCATTTTTTGGGTGTGTAATCCTGGGACCCCTTGGAGTAAAATAGGCATAAATAAAATAACATGACCCCCCCTTTGACGGGTCCCGGAGGGAGCGGGTGCTTCTAAGTCTTTATAATCCCACATCCTTCAGATATTAGGCAGTTGGTGTTGGACCAGCTCCTGATTCTATCAAGAATCAGGAGCTGGTCCAATACTTGGAATGTCTTTCTAACATGGCAAATCTAATATTTTCACTTTGCTTTTCCAAAAGACCATTTGGCAAACTCTTCCATCTGCTTTCTCGACAAACTGCCTGAAGAATTTCAGTTATTCAACTTATGGATGTCACCATGAGCCACAAACTTCATTGTCTAAACTATATATTCGAGTAAGCTTCTGAAACAGTTGCCAACTGGGTATTCTCCATCATGTCAGGACATTACTTGGCAAATCCGAACTTCTAAAACCTACAAGGCCTTCATCTGCAGCTCGATGAATTCCCAGCCTCACATCCTATGGGCTGGAAACTAAGCCTCATTTTTTTCTCATCTCGATATCCTGGACACTTCGGCCAACAAAATTATTGGAATCTCCGATGACGAAGCTCAATCACTTGGTCTGTTATTCCTGTATCAAAGGCAGGTTGGTGGTCTCGCTGTATTTGACACCTCCATTGTGGTCCTGCACCGTATGCTCTCTCTGAAGTCTGACCCTCCCCCCAACCACACGTTCCCTAAAGGTTAGAGCATTTCACCAATAACCCACTTCTTTTGAAACTTCCAAAACAAAGGCTCACTGCCACCTCCATTCATTTATTCCTCATTTTTTTCACCCATGGAACCAACTTCCTCAGTCTATTCAATGTCATTCTTCCTCTAGAGCTTCCAAGATGGATGTCCACTTCCTCAGGTGATCCTCTATCCATTCTCATGACCCATTTCACCATCGGCATAGTTTGACGTCTCTATTTTGGAAGGGGGGGGGAGGGGACTTAATATTAATAATTGGTAGTTTGGTCTGACTTCCAAATTTACCACCTGTTAGTATAGTTACAGTGTTAGTGTACTTGAAATCACAGATGCAATGCATTGGCAGGAGGACCCAGACTCCTAGAGGTACGCACATTCATCTCAAAGCTGTCTAGCCTGGGTGTGAATCTTGACCCAGCTCCAAACTGTCCTGACCGCAGCACCATCATAAGATTGGGAAACTATTGGCACATTCTGCAATCCATCCGTCTCCAAAGCTTTCTTGAAGGCAGTACAAATGCCTTCTGCATTTTTGGAAGACGAGCAGTTGACAAAGCGCAGGAACATTTCTCCGATCTTGAGGTTTTCTGTTTTGTCTGATACAAACTGAAAACTTCTCTACATTAAACAATCTGGCCTCATCTGCCATTGTAGCAAAAAAAAAAACCCCAGATCTCATTCACTGCCTGTACAATTCATTTGCAAACTAAATCTGCACAGATCTATTGCACTTCGTTTTGAAATGAAAGAAAGTTAGGATAATAGGGTTAGCCTGCAACTTCTTGAAAGTTTTGTGATACTTTGAAAATAAATCACAAAATTCAAGGAAATTCCCATTCAATTTAGCTTCGTTTCCCTCATTGCACCCACAAAATGGTAAGCCAAGCTTTGAAAGTATCTTGACAATATCGAAAAACCTTTGCAAGGTAATCCCTGTTTCTCTCAAAGGTGCTTTTATGACTTTCCGAAAGCTTCACCACGACTGATCCCGTTTCTTCGCTATGTTTGAAGAATTCCCATTTTTCCATACATTCCAAATGAACCTGGGAAACGGCATGTTTAGACAATTTCTCAAAGATCTTCCAATTCTGCACACCTTTATTGGCAAATGAATCCTCAGCATAGCTTGCTTCTGAGTGGAAGTGATGGCAGGGAGAGCAGGACACAGCATCTTGTTGAACAGATCATTCAACCCAAGGGAATTTGTTGCAATCCAAAAATGAAAAAGAGCGACTGTTTTCCCCATATGTTATCTTTGTTAAATTAGTCACATGTGGTTGATTAGGCCCAATGCTTTTTCTCTCCAAGATTTGTCGGAACATTTATGATTCTCACATCATTTTCAGTTGTATGTATAATGTATGCAGAGAGAACCCATACTGACTGCATCCAAAGATTCAAGATCGTCTTGCTGTACTTGCGATGATACGGCATCGATAGCCGAGGTAGGCGGTGATGGCGAGGCCCGACCTGGAGCAGTTGTAAAACCCTGCTGTGAATCACCGCCGGCAGGTCAACAGTTGCTTTCACAAAAAAAAAAAAAACTTCCAAAAGTCCATTTTAGCTTTTCTTTCGATAGGTACACATCCATCCTGTTCATTCTCATATCATGTGCTGTAGCTAAATGTCAATCAAGTTTGAAAAAGGATGCAGTCAATCACGTCACTATGCAAATACTGTGACATCTTCTGTGACTGCAGGGTAGAAATCAGTGCAGTTGGGTACCACAGATCCCAGGAGCTTTACCCCCATTTAATCATTTCACCACAGCCCGTGTTTCCACAAATGAAGGTGGATCACATTTGATCGGAGGGTCAGCAATAGGGATAGTTACACCTCTGACATCCAACTAAACAGCTCGTGGGTCAGCCTGGTACAGCTACTCAAAGTAACCAGCCCAGCGGGTCTTCACTTCCGACTCTTCCGAGGTTTACACGATTCCTGCAGCAAGTCACAGATCTAGTCTGGTCTAAAAAAAACATGTTCTTGTTTTCCCCCATTTCCATCATCCTCTTTTTGTTTAGTTTTTGCTCCATTTATATTTCATCCCTGAAAAATATTATATTTTCATAAAAGAAAATATAAATTTATATAAATTCCAATAAAAATATATTTCATCCCTTCCACTTCTTGCTATGTTTGAGCTTTATCCAGCCTGTACACCTTTGTTTCCTCCTCCCCTTCCCCGAGATCTCATTTTTCCTCATGCCCACTCTTCCCCCCCAAGGGTCCTTCTTTTGTGTCTCTCTGTATCCCCTTTATCCTTCTGTCTGTGTGCGTTGCATCCTTTTCCACAATTCTCTCATTGTTTTGTTATTTTCTCGTCGATTCTGGGTTTCTAGCTCTTCTACAGGACTTGTTTTCCTTTACCTGCATAAACATTGTAGAAGGAGGGATACAACATTAAACATAAACAGGATTCTTATCTTTGTAACTTCGAGAATGGAATACCATCAGACACAAACTCCCTTGAGAAAAATTTTAAAAATATGTCAGCATACCACGAAATGGTGCAAATGACACCTCATTCTGAACAACTCACGGAACTATCTTGGCAGATATAATACAACTCTATCTGGAAAAAAAAAAAGCCCCATGTCAATTGAAACAGGATGGGTGTTTTTTTTCCCCTTTCTTTCACACAAATATAAGGATGTTTACAATTGTAAAACTTCAAAGTAAAACACACATCAATACCAGCTCCTGCTACAAAACAATTTGGAGATTTCATGATGTGCATGTGAAAATTTGGTCAATTTTGGGACAACTGTTTGCGTGTGGTGGGCCATAATAGTGGCTCCATGGGAACATGCTGTTGGCCAGTTATGGCCTGACATCATTGTTCAACAATTTGTATTGTTTGTTCCTATTTGTCGACATGAGGGTATGTTCAGCATGGTCTTCAATAATTCGTTTAGAATGTATTGCCTTCCAGCTTTGTTTGTAAGGTCGATGTTTTTTGGCCAAAATTAATTCTCGCTTGTGGAATATGGTATTATTGGCATCTGTAATACAAAAGGAGCTTGGTATTAGCGTGCGTGCGTCCATCCATCCCTGTCTGCGTCTGTCAGTCCCTGCATCTGTCCATCCCGTCGTCAATGAATGTCCGGTCGAAAAGGATATGAACAAAAAAGCAACTGTTATTCAATAATTCATTCACACTATTTTTAAAGGGTAAAAGGAAATTTTTTATTTATTTCCTCTGGAAGCGACGGGTCTTAAATATGAGTTCCTTTTTTAAATGGCAACATCAAGTGAGGGCATGAGTGATTATGAAATAGCGACAATTCAACTTATTATACAAGCAAGTGATTCAGAGTTTTCAGGAAGGAGGTCGGAGTTTTCAAAAAGCAGTTTGTCCGGTGATTATTCCGACAATGTTGATGGAGGTAGTGTTGCTTGGCTCAGTGTTTGGACCCAGGTGCTGGATCGTGAGGAAGACTACTGTCTGGCACATTTAGATTTTACTGTACAACTGACCATTTGAAACCAGAGAAACTCCCAAACTGAAAGAAAAGCGATTGTGTTGTTTGCACTGATAGGAACTCTTGAGAGGAACAAACAGATAACTTGTGAACAAGTTATCTGTACACCACTTGCAATGTTGCATTATGTGTTGGACATTGTTGGAAAGATTACCGCACATGCGTTGTCTATAAAAGATGTTCAACGTGACTTACTCCTAAACATTGTAAGTTTCGTTTTCTTTTGTATTTTGCGTTACTATCTCTGCCAGCGAATGTCTGTCTGTTTTTTTTTTGTCTGTTTGTGAACAGGATATCTCAAAAAGTTGCGGACAGATTCGGATGAAGTATGGTGGAGAGTTTGGTTGTGTGACACCAAAGAAATGATTCGATTTTGGTGAAAATCTGGGTCTGGATCTGGAGCCAAGAATTTTAAAAGTGATTCTTCACCATTGAGTGGAGTGATGGGGCTAAAACGATATACAGTATAGCACGATATCTCAAAAAGTTGTGTACGGATTCAGACGAAATTTGCATTGTGTATTTTGTGTGGCATTTGTATACTGGTGCATTACGTAATTAATAAGAGACATAACTAGAACTGCCACTTTATAACTGCTGGCAGTCATGAACGCGTACCGATATGTCCCACATTGATGTAACCCTGCTTTGATCGGACACCTGACCCTGACCCATGACGGTTTTTATATTATTATTATTATTATTATTAATTTTTCAATTGAATTCAGAATGGGATTAAAATTAATTCAATTCAAATCAAATGGAAGACCAAAGAGATGCAGTCCTACAGTCATCAGAAGGAACCCGAACAAGCAAAAAGCAAAGATGAAGTCATCAGGAGGAACCTGGATAGGAATCGCATTTCAGCTGCTGCTCCTCTACCCTTAAACTCTCAAGACACAGCCAAGTGAACCTCATTCAAAAAAAACAAAAAAATCAAAAGTATTAAATAATTCTGGCTGCCAGCCCATGCATCCGATCAAGTTGAAATATAAAACATGTATTCCCCATCACTAGTAGATCACAATTGTGAAGTTTCACATCGATTGATTAAGCGGTTTCAGAGAAAACATTATTTAATATTTTCTTCAATCCAATATAGCTGCCAGACCATGTGACCTATCAATTATTACTTAACAAACTTCTACACCCATGGATTGAGGAACATTTGTTTGACGTTTCCCATCGATTTGTCCAGCTGTTCTGCAGAATAAGATTTTTTGTGGTTTTAGGGTAAATCCAGTATGGCTGCCAAACCAGGCGACCAATGATGTCATATGTGTGTGAAACTTTTTTTCCTCATGGATACGCGGTCATATTTGTCAAGTTTCGCCTCGATCTGTTCAGCCACTTCAGAGAAGAAGATTTTTGAAGGTTTTTTTATGGCTGCCAAATCAAGTGAACGATGATGTCACCAAAATTTTTTTTCTGTGGACCATTTTATCTACAGATGACCCTCAAAATTTGCATGCTGATCAGATGTAGCGTTCTACATATGTAACTATGACATATGTAGAATACATATGTAACTATGATATGTAACTATGTATGTAACTATGTATGTAACTATGACATACGTTCTACATATGTAATTCTACATATGTAACTATCAGAAAAAAAAAATCAAACTTATTTGCCATGAGTACTACTTGCCATGTGCCAAGTTTCAATTTTTCCCCATTTTTCCCCCAAGTTCAAAAAAAAAAAAAGAACCCCATGAAAAACATTTACTGAATAAAACAAACAAAGTAGAAGGAGGGAGAAGGTTGAGCTCAATAAAAGAATGAAAGAAACCACAAATTCATTCACTTGTTTCTAGATCCTCCTACTGTCTTTCACTTCCTTACAAAACTATGTCTGACAAACAATGGAAAACATGGAGAACATGGAGGACAAGGAGGGAAAGAAAGAAAGAAAGGAAGAGAGGGAAAGCAGTCAGTCCCTCAATGGATGGCATAATGGCCTGGACTTCCTTTTCCGCTGGGTTGCTGACTCCTCCACTGGCTCAGCACAGCTCTGGCAGCTGTATCTCAGGCTGCGGATGAGGATGTCTCTTTTGGCGCATCCCAGCTCCGGTAGTCTCAGCAGCACACAGCACAGACGCAGGGATGTTTCCAGCCCAGCGTCCCAGCCAACGCCCAGATCTCAGCATGGATGCTCACAACTCAGCACCCCCAACAAACTCTCAGACATGATGTTGTTTCTCTCGCATCCTGAGGCCAACTATCTTTATGTGAGCCATGCTTTGATTCAGACAGGGGAATCGTGTGATGTCCTCTCCCACCCCGGCCAGGCCCAGTTTGAATGTCAATGGCTGCTGATGTTCAAAGTACAAACGGTCACTACATGCGCCCTCCAATGCGCCGGACCCTTGAAACTCAATGACTGTCAAGTCGACTGTACTGTACTGAAATGGAAGATGCTTAGCAGGCAGACACGAAGCGGAGGAACAGTCAAGCCGGGCTGTGTTGCACGAGTGCGAGCGCGGGCGTACTGTGCCCGCAGCTCCCCTTTATTCCGTACTCGGTACACTCACGAGCCGGCCGACTCCAGCATTACTACGACGCCTCAGGCGGCGCGCACACCTCATATCCCTTGCCGATCCCCACGGCCACTCCTCCCATAATCACGCCCACCATGCATCATCACCATGCCCTTCCCCATAGGCCCGCAGACTCCACCACACTCCTCCCCCCTAAAAGTATGATTATTAAATGATCAGTATTATAAGAAGCATAGACAACACGAAGAACCTCAGTATAATAATCATGCAAATAAAATGAAAACAGCGAAGTATAACAGCACATCACATCATATAATGCGTGGAAGCGAGCTACTGGAGAAGCACAGCAGCACGACGCAGCAAAACCGCCCCCAGGCAGACCTGAAACAGATAAACCTTTCGAGGCCGGACCCCCGCTGTCTGGAACCAGCGGCGCCACCGCCAGACCCAACCGACCTTGGTGGGGGCGCTGAACAGCACCCTTGGCTGGAAGCAACAAACACTCCCCAACCCCCACGCACCATAATCAGTTGAGATTCCACCGCATGGCCAAAACGGCCTTGAGCGCACCCAGAGAACCACGCCCCAGGCGCCAGGCACGTCTGACCTCGCTGAAAGCAGAGGTGGGGGTAACGCCGACCAGCGCACGAGTCCCGGCTCCGAGTCGATCTCCGAGACCCACACGGCAGTTAGACGGTAGTAATTCCATTTAAACCCCACTTCAACCATAAGCTCGTTATAAATCAATAGGAATAACATTTGAACCATTGCGAATTCATTTTTCCGTACAGCGCGCTTTTTTGATAAAATCCCAGCACATGACAAAGCAATTACCTGCGGCCTGGGGCAACTGGAGGCCAATAAACCTTCTTTATTCGCCCCCACATCACATTGATCATAACACCAACTCCATTGACTGATCCCCGCCAAATGCACTTTCACATGAGAACTGCTGGCATTTATTTCAACAACGTTAAACTGCATCACTAGAGCAAGGAAAAACACATATGCCATGAACAACAACCCACAACCCACATCACGAGTCCGTTTCTGGGTTGCCGACTTGATGTTGCGACTCGCGACTCCCTCTAATGCCACGGGCTCACCGCTACCTGTTGAAGCTGCCTGAACAACACCGATGCGCATTGCCTCACGAACCCTGCCGAAGCGCGGGAACTCATCGCGAACGAAGCGCGGGAACTCATCGCGAGAGCTGATATGGCTCTCGCCGCTCCTGGAGCGCACATCACCGTCACAGGCAGCAACGAACGGTGGCTCCCGCTGCATTGACGCGGCCCCCGCCGCCAGAGCCTCGCCCTCGGTACTCGACGAAGGTCTCGAAGAGAGCACTGGCACATCTGGAGGCACGAACCGGAACCCGTTCCGACCCAAAAGGGTCCGGCTCGCCGAGCCCGGCTCCTGCTCCGGCTCGCCGGCATCATCATGCCCCGGCTGCAGGCTGATCTCCAGGTCACTGGGGTCCTGCTGCGGTGCCCCTTCGCTCCCGGTGCGACTGTGCTGCGGTGCCCCTTCGCTTCCGGTGCGACCATGCTGCGGTGCGTGCCCTCGTCCCGCACCGCTAGGCGCGCGAGCACCCTGCGGCACTTGAGCCATCGCGCGGACTCCGGGCTGCGCGACCTGCGGCACTTGCGCGGTCACCGCGTGGCCCTCGGGACTAGCCGCCATGCTCCAGCTGGAGCTACTCATTACGTCTTGGCCAGCAATAGCGTGGACATCCGTGAGTGTCTGCTCGACAGATGAAGCAGTCGCGACCGCCGAGTCGAATGTGATGTCGGTCAACCGTAGGATGGCTGCTCGCAGACCAGAAATAAAACGATCTCTGAACCGTGCCGGACGCTCCTCCGACGTGAATTCGCACGGCACAGCCGAATGCGATGCGCGGCCAGCACGAGTGGACTCAATTCGACACCCGATCCGTGCCTCGCTCACTTCCCCCCCCCCCCCCGCCACTGATCTTGTCATTTCCGGATCAATTGCAAGCAGGTTTCGACGCGGGACGGAAGGATCGCCTCGCACACCGCCATCTATGACCGTAACAATGGGCGATGACCCTCGGCCCACACACCGTAGACGACCTCGAGAGCCCAGACCGCCGTCCGAGTGATTGCATTGCCACGCTCGCCCACGACCCGCGCCGCAGACCGTGCGCATGGCCGTGCGTGCCTGGCCCATCGGGATGACCCCTAGACAATCTGCTGTGCCCCGACCAGAGACCTCGGACATTCTCCAGAGCTTGCGCGACGTCCAACGCCGCGTTCGAGCCGAAACGCGTATCCTCGACAAAACGAACAGGAAAATGAACCAAACGAACGAACGTTGCCCACTCGACGTGGCCGAAGTCGATTCCGACGAAGGCGGGCACGCGTACGTTTGCCGTGCACCGACTCTTTGCCATATTCGCGCTGGCGAGACCTTTGGCTCCGTAGCTTGGAACCGCACGGGTCATTTGCCGCCCTTACACACGCCGATCCGAAGATCCTCGTTCGCCAACTGTACTGTACTGAAATGGAAGATGCTTAGCAGGCAGACACAAAGCGGAGGAACAGTCGAGCCGGGCTGTGTTGCACGAGTGCGAGCGCGGGCGTACTGTGCCCGCGGCTCCCCTTTATTCCGTATTCGGTACACTCACGAGCCGGCCGACTCCAGCATTACTACGACGCCTCAGGCGGCGCGCACATCTCATATCCCTTGCCGACCCCCACGGCCACTCCTCCCATCATCACGCCCACCATGCATCATCACCATGCCCTTCCCCATAGGCCCGCAGACTCCACCACACTCCGATGAGTAACCAATGAGTACGTGCTTCGGTATGATTGTCAGGAGGAAGAACACATGGCCACGCAAACAAACAATGAACACTGGGCCAGACATCGGATGCTGATGGAAGTGACCAATCAGGAGAGAAGAGTTTGAAGTGAGGGATGCAGGGATGGGGTCTGAGCCCTTCTTTACACACCCAGTACTGGCAAATTTCCTGTTAACACAAATCCAAAAAAACACCTATCTAAACATATTTCAGGATATAACTAACGACTAAAAAAATTAATGCTTTTTGCTATCCCTTGGGGCAGTTCCGTTACAATATTATACCACTAAATTTCAAACTAGCAATTAAATTGATTTTACCAACTATAACTTTTTCAACAACTACATCTAATTGGAGGACTAGTAATTGGCAAGACTGCATGTGATGGTTGGAGGAAGGGGGGATGGGCATGTTGGGAGAATTTCAAGAGGAGGGGTGTAGTGAAATCGCTAGATAGGCTTAATCGCCCCCTCCTCCTGCATTGAAGTTCATTGTATCATGTCATGAAATCACAAAACAACCATGACTTATTAGAAGAGAAACATAACAGCACGAGTCAGCACCTCCCTCAAGTGTATTACTGTTTAATTGGAATTGTTCTTCAAAATGCTCTTACACCCGCTCAATTAGAGGTTTTTGCTGCTGCTGCTCAGGATTGAAGGCAATAATCTTGGTAAAATCCAGTTCCATAATTAATAGCATTTGAAAAAGAATCCTCAAAGCATTACAAGTACCATTTGTTACAATTTCCTAAACGCTCTCGTCCAAACCACAGCTACACAGAACCCATTATTTGTCAAAAGTAACTTGCAATCCAGTACTTCATATTTGGTTCACTGACAAGCTGTAGCTGTACATAATTATGGTTTCGCCCAAGGAAAACCATTATAATGGCTGTAAAATATTTTACTTACAAGAGTTGGACTAATATGCAAGATTCTCTCGGCAGTGATGTCTCAGTACGATGAGTTGGGCCGAACTATTTGAGACACCTACATCAAATGTGCTTTAAAAACAAAGCTAATTGGACAAATGTGATCTCTTGTTTGATGGACGTCGTTATCCAGTCTGCCAAGTGAATATCAAGCAGAGTTTCAAAATACTCATTATGTTCATATTGATTGTAATGTTCGCAGCATGTTTAATAATATCTCATCAGCCTGTAACTCACGCAGCGGAGATGGGCTTTTGCAATCACTTCTGTGAGTGTGTCTGTGTGCCTTTGTGCCTGTCTGTGTGTCTGTCTGGGCTGTAAGTTGTTTTACCATTTGAGTTTTTGTCATCAAATTTTCAACAAAGCTTTATTATGGAAATACCGAAAAGACAAGAATTATAATTAGGTCAAAAAGTCAAAGGTCGGCATCACATAACATCGTCAATTTTCATCCGATTGACTGGAAATTTAAAGAGTTTGCATAGTGCGTCACTGAATTGGTTCACCAAAAGCTAGAAGCCGAATGATTTTTTTTGTTTTTTAAACATCAAAAGGTCAAAGGTCAAGGTTGCATAAACTCGTCAATTTTCATCCAATTGACTTGAAATTTGAAGAGGGTTTGCATATTGAGTCACTGAAGCCTAATTGCTTTTGAGGTCAAAACGTCAAGGTCACCAAAATCGTCTTTCTTTTTCTTTCTTTTTTTTAACTGTTTTCGTCAAGTTTGCAAACGGAGGAAAAATAAGTCTGAATACAAAGCGGACGCGGCTGGACTTTGCATTTTCCAATGCTTTCTGGTTTTATTTGTCTTCATCTAGATTTAAATTGATGTATGTGTTTACACTACCATGTTTTTTGTTGTCAACTGTGAAGAAAGGAGGAGGAGGAGGAGGAGGAGGAGGAGATTGGGTCCATACTCTGTGCAGAGCATTGGTGCTGCCTAAGCAGTCTCCTTGGCTATTGGACACAATCCTGGACGGATCGCCTCTCAGACACAGTATACCAGCAAGCTGGCACTCATTTTGCCGACCTCGGAAGGATGAAAGGCCTAGTTAACCCCACCTGGTATTAATTCAACATCTGAGCAGGATTTGAAATCAGGACCCTAGAATCCAAAGCCCACCACCCTAACCATTAAGCCAAACCAGGCATGTGAACCAGGCGGGGTACGTGTGAAGAAAGATTCAAGTGTGTCTTGAATTAAATTATTATTGT
>NC_140963.1:98427180-98439680 GCF_056783735.1 Eptatretus burgeri
ACTGTGGAAGGGAGAGGGATGGGGATGGGACGGGGAACATGGCGAGGGGAAGATGGACATTAAAGGGACTTTCAGGAAGGAAAGCAGGAGAATTGAAGGAAGTGGGCTTGGGTGGATTATCGGGGGTAGGAAAGATCGAGGATTTGGATGGGGGAAGATAAGAGGTGGTGGTGAACAGCTGTTTTGAAAGCCTGAAGGGAAGAATGGGAAAGAATAGAGTGAGGAAGTTTATTCCAAAGGCAGGAAAAAAGAGGAATGAAAGAGTGAAGATGAGCAGTGATTCGTGATTTTGGTAGTTTTACCAGAAGGGGGTTGTTGGTGGACCTTGAGCGCCCTGTGGAAATGTGGTTGGGACAAATCGCAGAGAGAGCAGGGGGGGCAAGGCTGGAGAGGAGTCGGTAGAAGACAGAAAGACCACCGACCAACCTGCGGTGATTGAGTGAGAGGCCCAAAGACTCAGCTTCATTGCGGGAGATGCCAATGATCTTAAAAGCCCTGGTTTCGACAGCGTGAAGTCGAGAAAGGTGGGAGGCAGGAGCACCAGCCCAGAGGGGAGAGCAGTACTCCATCAGGCTACGGACAAAAGCTTTGTAAGTGGTCAGGAGCTCAAGAGGGCCGAGGAAGGACTTTGCACGACGGAGGATTCCCAGTCGGCGACTGGCTTTTGAGGCAAGGTTGGAAATGTGACTTTCCCAGGAAAGGTCATGGCAGATAGTGAGACCCAGAAGCTTGAAAGAAAAGACTTCTTCCAGAGGATTGTTGAGAAAGTGGATGGGGGGTTTTGTAAACGGTCCTTTCGAAGAGACATAGTGAGAGTGTGAGATTTGTCTGGATTGAAAGACATGTTCCACGTGTTGGACCAGTTTGTGATTTTATCCAGATCTGCAGTGAGCGAAGAAGCTGCTGCTTGCCGGTCTGAGGGATGACAGATGGTACGGCAGAGGGTTGAGTCATCGGCAAAGAGAAATAGAGGATTTTCCAGAGAGTCCGAGAGATCATTGATGAAAACCAGAAAAAGAACAGGGCCCAGAACGCTACCTTGAGGAACTCCAGCCTGCACAGGAAGAGGGGATGAAAGAACTCCATTTAGGGCCACACGTTGACTGCGACAGGAGAGGAAGTCTGCGAGCCATGAGTGGAGATGGCCTTGAATACCATGGGCAGAGAGTTTGGTGAGTAGGGCAGGGTGCCAGACTGTGTCAAAAGCACGTGATATGTCCAGGGATACGGCTCGGATTTCCTGTCTGGCATTGAGGACCTCCATCCATTGATGGGAGAGCAGTAGCAGCATATCTAGGGTAGAGTGACCTGGTCTGAAACCAAATTGATGATTGGAAATCAAGCCATTGGAGAAGAGGAAGGATTTCATGTCTGAAGCGATGATGGATTCCATAACCTTGCTGATGATTGGGAGAAGGCTGATTGGTCTATAGTTACAGGGATCTGTTTTTGCACCTTTTATGCAGGGCAGTGATGTTAGCAGATTTCCAAGCAGATGGCAGATGACCTTGGGAAAATGAGAGGGTGAATAGAACAGAGAGAGGGTGAGCAAGAGCAGAAGAGCAGGCTTTGAGGACACGTGGGCTGATGCCGTCTGGACCGGTTGCAGAATCTGACTCGAGGTTTGAAAGCAAGCTCTCCACCTTGTCAGGAGAAAAGGATACAGAGTCCAGGGACAGTTGGGTGCGACTGGGTAAAGTGGGTAGAGATAGTGATGGGTTTGGGACACAAGATTTAGCTGCAAACACCGAGTTTAGACATTCAGCTTTATCACGTGTGGAATCAGCAGTGCGGCCATTTGAGGTAAGGGAGGGGATGGAGGGGGAACATACACCAGAAACAGATTTGATTAAACGCCACCAGGATTTTGAGGAGGGAGAGAGGTTTGAGAGTTCAGACTTGAGATGAGAAAGATGTTGTTTTCTGGCTCTCCTGAGGGTAGCTACACACTTGTTCCGAGCTTTGTGGAAAGAACTGAGATTGCCCTCAGTTGGGGCAATGACTGGATTCCCAGTCAGGAACTGGCTTTGGAGGCCAGGTTGAAAATGTGGCATTCCCAGGAAAGGTCATGGCAGATAGTGAAATCCAGAAACTTGAATGAAAGGTCTTCTTCCAGTGGATTGTTGAGAAAGTAGATGGGGGTTTTTCTGAATGGTCCTTTCAGAGAGTCAGAGTGAGAGTGTGAGATTTCTCAGGATTGAAAGACACGTTTGTGATTTTATCCAGATCTACAGTGAGCGAAGAAGCTGCTGCTTGCCGGTCTGAGGGATGACAGATGCTACGGCAAAGGGTGGAGTCATCAGCAAAGAGATAAAGAGGATTTTCCAGAGAGTCGGAGAGATCATTGATGAAAACTAGAAAAAGAACAGGGCCCAGAACACTATCTTGAGGAACTCCAGCCTGGACAGGAAGGGGGGATGAGAGAACTCCATTTAGGGACACACGTTGGTTGCGACAGGAGAGGAAGTTTGCAAGCCATGAGTGGAGAGGCCTTGGTACAGTGGCAATTGTGAAACAAAACAGAGCATTAAGCAATGCAGAACATTGCCAGGATATTCCTTCCTCTGGGCGACCCCTTTCACATAGCAAACCACATCGTGTGATCCCCTTATCAATAACAGACACCGTTTCATAATCTCACAGATGCACTTTAAATTCAAAATATTTCATTGCTATTCTCCTATTTCATGTGATGGCTTTCTTTTTTTAACATCTTCAAATCTAATAAATAAAATTCATTTTCTGTCTCTGTCTCTGCGTGTATTTTTGCAAAGACCATTGGGCCGCCAACCACCAAATTTGGCACACAGTCCGATCCGGGCATTGTCCTGAGGGAATTTTCATCCGCCAACTCAGTCTTTAAAGACAATCAAGACCCTTAAAACCCTTTAGACCATTGGTTCTTAACCTGGGGGGCATGAGTAATTTCCAGAGGGGGCGTGAGCCCGGAGAAAAAAGTCGGAATTTCTCCCATTCTTTTTGGAATTCTCTTAACAAGTGTTTGTATAATATCACGATGAACATAAAAAAAAAACAAAAGTATCGTCTTGAATAATTTTCCTTTTCTATTCGCTACTACGCCTCCCATTTTCTGTATTAAAATTAATTTTAAAATTTAACATTTATTTAAATTTAATATTAAAATTTATACTTTATTTTAATATTAAAAAAAAAAATTCACAGATTTGCAGTACCCATTTCAAACTAAATAATTTGCAATGAGTGCAAAAAAAGAGGAAGTATCTTGACGAATATATTCGATTTGTGTTTGTGTCCCTCCAAAAGGGTGACAGAGGTACCACAGTGCCGAATATGCTACAAGACTGAGCAATGATGGCATGCGGCCCACGCGCTTGGAACGCCACTTCAAGACAATGCATCCTGCTCAAGCTGCCAAACCCAAGGCATTCTTTGAAACGAAAAGGCAGTCCTTGAAGCAAGCCAAGATGGACAGCAGTGGAGCATTTCGGCAACAGACTTCAAAGGTTGTTGAGGCTTCCTATGAGATCGCCATGTTGATTGCAAAGAGCAAAAAGAGCCATAACATCAGAGAGACTCTCATAAAACCAAGTGTACTGCGTGCAGCAGAGCTCATTCTGGGGAAGGATAGTGCAAACAAGCTTCCCCAAATCTCTCTATCAAACGACACCGTCAATGGAAGGATCGATGAAATGTCTCAAGACATCAAAGATCAAGTTCTCGACCAAGTAAGAGCTTCACCTGTATTTGCCATCCAGTTGGACGAAACGACTGATGTTGCTCAGTGTTCTCAGCTCCTGATATATGCTCGTTTAATGTCAGGCAATAGTGTAGAAGAGGAAATGTTCTTCTGCCATCCCATGGAAAGTTATACAACAGCAACAGATATTTTTCAAGTGCTTTCAAACTTCTTCCAGGAAAACCAACTTTCGTGGGACTTGCTGGAAGGGGTGTGTACTGATGGAGCTCCGGCCATGCTTGGTTTGCAATCTGGTTTCATAACAAGAGTGAAAGAAAAAAGTCCATCTGCTGTAGGTATGCACTGCATCCTTCATCGTGAAGCCTTAGCATCCAGAACTCTACCTGCTGAAATGAGGGATGTCATGAACCTGGCTATCAAGGTAGTCAACTTCATCAAAGCTGGAGCCTTAAACAGTCATCTCTTCAAACAGCTGTGTGTGGATATGGATTCTGAACATCAAGCCTTGCTTTTCCACACAAACGTACGATGGCTTTCGAAGGGAAACATGCTTGGACGGCTTTATGAACTACGACAAGAAGTGGCAACATTTCTAGATTCGCAGCAGAAAGCAGATCTCCATGACAAGTTCCAGTCTGAAGGATTTTTGCTATCTCGAGCTTACCTAGTGGACATCTTTGAAGTGCTGAATGCCATCAAACTCAAACTCCAAGGGGAAAACGTCAACATAATCATGAACCATGACGTCATTCGAGCCTTCATGGCCAAACTCGACCTCTGGAAATGTCGAATTCAGGATGTAAATACAGCCAGTTTTGTTAACTTCGATTCTGCTCTCATTCACAGTTTCCTTGATTCTGAGTTAAAGAAACAAATAATTACTCATCTAACTGAATTGAAAGCAGAATTCATCAGATACTTTCCGGATATAGATGAGAATCGCGAAGCCTGGAAATTCATTAGAACCCATTTCAATGTGAAGTAGCTGATATTTCAGACGAAGTGCAAGATGAGTTTCTTGGGTTAAAGTTCAACTCCTCGGCTGAAGAAGACTTCAAAAAACTGGAGCTGGAGACGTTCTGGGTCACGTACCTTCCGGTTTACCCTTTGATCTCACATCAAGCTCTTTGGATTCTGACAATGTTTGGATCAACGTATCTTTGTGAAGCTGCATTTTCCACGCTCGTCATCAAGTACAGAAGCAAGCTGAACGTTGAAGGAGACTTGCGTTGTGATCTCTCTGGCATTGGACCACGCATTCAACATCTGGTAGCTAAGAAGCAATGTCAAGTATCTCATTAAATGTCATCTCATTAAATATACTGTGTATATGAGT
Source organism: Eptatretus burgeri (assembly GCF_056783735.1). NCBI lineage: Eukaryota > Metazoa > Chordata > Myxini > Myxiniformes > Myxinidae > Eptatretus > Eptatretus burgeri. Next base: position 98,432,196 of record NC_140963.1, read on the forward strand.
GTTGCTTATACAGAATTATTTGTTCAATAAAAAGATGAAAAACAAGCATTTTTTCAGTTTTTCCTTTTCATTCAGGAGGAATTTTTAATCATTTGGTTGAAGATGGGGGGGGGGGCGTGGAGGCAAGGACCAACTACTAGAGGGGGCGTGGTGGTAAAAAAATTAAGAACCACTGCTTTAGATCCTGAAGAACCTGAAGAACTGTAAGACTCCAAAGACCCATAAGACCCTTTACAACCTCAAAGACCCCTTAATACCTCCAATACCCTGAAGACTCAGAAGACCCTTTAAGACCCCAAAGACCTTTTAAACCCCAAAAACCCTTAATATCCTCAAGATCCCCAAGACATTCTCAGACCCCAAGACCCTTTAGACCCCTAAGACGCTTTAAGACCTTGAAGACCCTCTAAAACCCCAAAGACACATAAGACCCCAAAGACCCTCAAAGACCCCTAAGATCCTTTAATACCCCAAATACCTTTAAGACCCCTAAGAAGCTTGAGACCCTTAAGACCCCAAAGCCACAAAGACCCCAAGACCTCTGAAAACCATTAAGACCCAAAAGACCCTTTCAACCCTTAAGGCACCAAAAGACCTTAAAGACCCCGAAGACCTCAAAGACCCTTTCAATTCCTAAGACCCCAAATACCCATCAGACCCTTAAGACTCCTTTCATTATTCAGACTGATTAGACAGTTGAGACCCTTAAATATTTAGAGCTTTAGACCATCCATCCATCCTTTGGAACCATACTCTGTGCAGAGCGTTGGTGCTGCCTAAGCAGTCTCCTTGGCTATTGGGCACAATCCTGGACGGGTCGCCACTCCGACACAGCTTTAGACCACTTGCACCTTTTTAGACCCTTTTTACATGCTTGAGAGTTGAGAGCCTTTCAGCCCCTTCAATGCTAACTACAACTGGAGCGTACCCTTTAGACCATCTCGAACCTTTTCAGCACACACAACACAAACATCTATAATCTTCTTGCAAAACACAGACTATACGTTTTTCAGCAAGTAGTGCATAAACTCGACCTACCCAGAGGTAGGTGGAGAGCGTTTTTTTGTGTATTATGTCCACCTACACCTTAATATAAACACTGCAAAGATTCCTTTGTGGGAGGAAGGGGAAGGGTGGAGGTGGGAGGAGGGAGGGAAGGGGAGTGGATTAGGAGGAGGTGGGAAAAGGGAGGGGAAGGGGTGGTGTGGGAGTCCGGAGGGTGTGGGATTGGGTATCGTTTCGGCCTAATCAAAAACGTCTTTCCTTGGAACAGGCCGCACAGGCCTCTGGTGTCCATTTGAAGACTGAACACTACGTCTTCTATCATTGAAGGTACCGTCTTGAAAAAACAAAGGTACATTTTGATTACAATCATGCAGAGGAAATGAGGTAATGAACATTTTGTTTGCAGCGATCGTGGCAACGGTCCAATATACACTGTCCCAATGAAGGTACATTCTCATAATTCAGAGGAAAGAAAATAGCAGTCTTTAATTTTCAAAAAAACAAAAACTTGGTTTTCGCCCGACTTTTCAAGGCTTATAAACATGAGAGGCGACGAAAATCGGCTTTGTAGTGAAATGTTTGCATGCATAATTAATTAGTTGGGAAGCCAGGGAAATTCCTGAGAGATATTTATTATGTACATGTAGGCTTTAAATAATTTATGTGTATGTACGCTTTAAAGTTATATGAAATGTGCACGTCCTCTTTCGTACAATCAACATTACCTCTGAGTTTATGTACATTAAAAAAAACTAAAACCACATGGAGGGAATGGAAGGGATAGGTGGGAGTCCAGAGAGAGGGGTGGTGTGAAGAGAGGGGAAGGGGTGAGGTGGGAGGAGGCAGTGGAAGAAGTTTGATGAGGAAAAGGAAGGGGTGGGAGGACGGGGGGTTGAGGGAGGAGGGCGGGGGGAAGGTATAACCCAGTGTTGCTGGGCAACGTGGGTACCTTTGCTAACCTACGGATATAAAACACAGTGTGTATTTGTGTATTTGGCTGTCTCCCTTCATAAGGATGATTTAAGAAGGATTATAAAGGACAAACTTTCAACATGACTGCATGATCACTGCGGTCTATTTCTCAGGATTAAAAATAAAAATAATAATAATAATAATAACAACAAAATATCGAAAAACATTTTTCATAAGAGTAATTACGTCTCTTCTATTGGAAATGTAGACGGTGACTTGCAGCCAGGCCTCAAGGGCGGTGCACAGAAGCGTTAAAAAAATAACAATCAATACAAGGTGCAGGGAGGTGAAATTTGTTGTGCATGATACGTGCAACACATGCAGAGTAAAACGAGTGTTCATTTACATCCGTAGAATGTCTAATAAATAAAGAAAAATGTAAGCACACCTGACACTAGGCCGAGGCTTCAGAATTTGGCATGCTCACGAGGTTGTACCATCGAAATTCAAAGTCCCGGAAGATAAAGAAAATAGGGTCACATTTGTACATGTAGTGTTTTAAAATAACGCTTCTTGTTACGAACCATTATATCTTCCAGCGTCCTTGAAGATTTTAATTAAATAATTACAACCCATCATTTTTTATGGCTTTTCTGCAAGTCATATAATAATGGTAAAAGTGCTGATGAAGCATTCAAATAAATACATTTTAAAACATTTTCTGTGGTTACTAGGGGGCACGGTAAAGTACGTGAGGAATCAGTTACAATAGCAGTTATAGATATTTGATTAACAGCTCAATTCATTGGTAAGCCAAACGTATGTGCTGGGTAATGTATGCTTGATAAGGCGTATGCATATTCACAAGTAATGTATGAGGTAGCACAGGTACATGCTTAGACCATGGAATGTGATATTAGGATTATGATAATATATGATAATGGATGAACGCTTATTGCAAGGAAAGAAAACATCTGTAGGTAAAGTTCTATTGCTATGTATGGATGGAGATACAAAGAGATTGCATTGCCAGAGTGACATGACCATTTGGTCATAGCTAGTCATGGAGCTATGTAAGCGATATATGAAAATGTGGTTATTTTTCTTCCTGCACTGTACTTCTTTTTCATCTCATTCATCTTCTTCTCATCCCTTTATCAACTGACTGTTCTCCTTCTTTCTGCCATCAATCTCTCCACCCTCCTCCATGCATTCACACCCTCTTGTACCTCTGCCTCAGACCTATCATCTCCGGTCAGTGTTTCCACCAGTTACTCAGACCCATCTCCCTGTCTGATCTCCCTTCCCCCCTCCCCAGCTGGGGAAGTGAGGCAATGTGAAGTGGAGCGGGGGAAGGGTGGAAGCACAGGCAGGGATAAGAGCTGAAGCGAAAGTGGCAGCCATAAGATGGTTGGGAGGCAAGGGTGACCAATGTGTGCATATACATTTCACCCAAAGCAGTTTCCACTTCAGTATATCAAGACCACCAATAAGCACACACACATATGTAGTATACATAAATATATATATATATATATATATATATATATATATATATATATATATATATATATATATATAAATTTTTCTTTTCTTACATATATACAAATATACATCCACGCAAACATGAATGTGGATAATTTGAGACCTGAGTGGGCTCCGTTCCACCTTTTGAAACCCACATGTGGAGCCAACAACCAACCACACACACAGACACACACACACACACACACACACACACACACACACACACACACACACACACACACTGGTGTTAAAAGCAAGGTGAGTAATATAAATGGTTTGAGGAAAAAAAAAATTTACCTTCATGATTGATTTTTATTAATGGGCTTCCAGGGAGAAGGAAAAGGACAAGAGAAAACAGCATGGGAAGGGAGAAGGGGAAATAAGAAGTGAGCATGCTGGGAGAATGGAAAAGGGTCACAAAAGGAAGAGGACAAATGAATAGACAGTGAAGGATGTGCCCTGGCTCACGTTGCTGATGGCAGCACGACCACAACATGCACATGAACGGGAGAGCAAAAGTGGAGAACATGAGGGCGAATTGATGAAAGGGAAATATTTTATGAAAGGGAAATATTTTTTATTTCATGAGCAGGATAGACAGGGAGTGACAAGTGGGAGATGGAGAGAGAAAGAACAAAATATACAGGTGGAGAAAAAAAAAAAGATAGAGGAAGATAGCAAGATAGTGTGATCGAGAAAGCGATCAGAAAAGTAAAATGTGGGGGCAAATAGATTTTATTTGTTTTACTTTTTTGCCATAATATGGGGTGGAAAGAGACTGTATTTCAAGGTGGCAAGTGCAGAGTGATGATGGGGATGGAGAAGAGTAAGTGGAAGCAAAAGAATGGGTGGAAATTACATGCAGATGACACATCCTACTGGATAACCCCCAAGTTTAATAATAGTTAAATGATGTCCATTTAATTATAGAAGCAGCCAAATACTGTAATACTTAAACAAAGAAGTAAAGGGCCTACAAGTATAGCAACGGGCAAATACATTACAATTATAACATTTGAACGGGTGATCATTTTTTCCCCCGTATCATCCCTCTAAATGGAGTACCACCATACTCCATGATAACAAATGGTAAAATCAGGTGGACATAATTTGGCTTCCGGAGAAGGACAGACACTGATATACATTTACTTTGAACAAAACATTCTGGACTCAAATTCAACCAGTGCTTTCATTCTCAAGCAAAACTAGCTTCACGTGGTTAGTCATGTGATGCGATGTGCAAATTTTAGGATTCTAAAATAATACTAAAGTGTGAATGGAACCACTTTTACAATTCAAACCAGCTATGTCCACTCACATACTGTACCAACCAACACAAACCAAACAATACCAAAGTGCAGACCAGGATTCACCGGAGGATCCTCTTATCCCGTACTACGACGACGACGATGACGACTTGCAACCAAATGGATTTAAAGTTCATGCACTTTAATCACATGCAAAGCCTGGTGTTGGCTTAGCGGTTACAGTGGCTGGCTTGGGATCTTAGGGTTCTGAGTTTGAGCCCTGTTTTCCACTGAATTAACACCAGGTGGGGTTGACTCAGCCTGTCATCCTTCTGAGGTCGGCAAAATGAGTCCCAGTGTACTGGTAATAGGGGCACAGCATCAGCAGCATAGTTGTGCCCCAACAAAATGATAGCTACCCGGCAGCCAAGCTGCCATATGCAAGAACAAGAAGAAGAAGAAGATCGAATGCAATTACTTTATCCACATCTGAACTGGTAGTTATGTCCACATCTAACTGATCAGTCGCATGCAACCATATTGCAAAAACAATCACTCAGATGTAGACTCGGCTTTGCAATTATAAAAAGTCGAAATCCTTCTGGATTGTTGGCAAAACATTCCCAGCCTTCAGAAGCATTTGTACACTATTATTAAGTGGAACACAGGAGGTTTGTAAGGTATTTTCTCGCAGACCTACAACCTATGTTATTATCTCTCTGTGTGGGAGATGACACCTCATTGAATAAAAAGCTTCGAAAGCCTCTGTCAGCAGATATGCTGTGGTTGGCAGTGCAGCAGCCAACACTGTTTTTGCATTGAGTGGTACTGTATTTTTTCATTTCTCACAACTGAATCAGAATGCATTTTATTCTTGCTTTACAATTATAGAAATAAGAAATCCTTCTGGATTGTCGGCAAAACATTCCCAGCCTTCAGAAGCATTTGTACACTCTTATTATGTGGAACACAATAAATTTACAAGGTAGAGACAATAACTGTTCCTTCATCAAGCAAGCAACATAAGTCATTTTATGGACCAATATATGTGTGTGTGTGTGTGTGTGTGTGTGTGTGTGTGTGTGTGTGTGTGTGTGTGTGTGTGTGTGTGTGTGTGTGTGTGTGTGTGTGTGTGTGTGTGTGTGTGTGTGTGTGTGTGTGTGTGTGTGTGTGTGTGTTATACATATATGCAACAACAGGTGTCATTTCTGCCATTATTCCCTCCATACAACCCCATCAGACTCCATCTATGCCCCTTCCCTTCAATTCCCATACTCATATCTCCTCCAATATTCTTTCCATCGATTTCGCATTTATCCCACACTCCCATACCTTCCTTCCTCTATCCTATCTTCCTCCCTTCTCCAAAATATAATTTTCCCATTTTAGCACCTCCTCCCAATATGTACATCATAAATAGATGGTCCTTATATAGAGTGCTTCTGTGCTGTGTGGATGCACTCACAGAGAGATCGGAGTTTTCGAATGCAGGTGCCATGACATGCCGGGGCAGTGGTGAGGAATGTATGGTTTCCACCCTCCTAATCACGGTGTTGTGTCTGGCCTGTGATCGTCGCCACAGTGACGATGGAGAATCCGGTGTGAGGTCCTCGTTTGGCTGTAGGCTTGATCCTGGCATGACATTGCCAAGAGGTTGGTGTAAAAGACTGCTGGGAGCACTGCCAACACGGTGCTCTACAATGCCGCATGACTCGACTGAGATGGTAGTAACAGCATCGCTATCAATTCTAATGTTTGGTTGTGAAGCTGAGAAACGTTGGTCCAACCCCGACTCAACAATGGTCTGATGCTTACGACTGGAATGAAAAATGCTCTTTCCTTGACATCTGATAGACTTGAAGACTCGTCGAGAAAGTGATTGTTTGTTATAGCCTCCACCTTTTCTCCGTTTAGAATCAATCAAACTCAAACCAGTAGCTTCCATCATGTCAGCACCCGATTGCTTGAACTTCTCGGGCACTAGGGATATGAATAAAGAAGGGGAAAAGTTGAAAATGCCATGTTGAGAATAGTTCATTCTTTCAGCTCTCAACACATTAAATATTATGATTTTATGTGGTACGAGTGTGATGAAAACATCATGTTTAAGCAACATTATCTACAAAAATAAATGTCAGTGTGTGTCCGTCCATCCATCAGTCTTCTCCATAATTCCAAAACAATGAAACCTACCGGCCCCAAAATTTGCATGCATACTAAAGGAACTCGAAGGTGGTGTATGAATGAAAAATGGGTGTTTGAGTTAATTAAAACACCCCATTTGAAGATGATGAATGGCCTTATTTAATTATATCCTTTATCAGGTGCATCCTCGAACACCTCGCTCTCGATGGGGTCTCAAGGTTCATTCTCGGTTACACCTCACTGGGGTTTTACTTCGCCATTTTGTTTGGCCTGCTCAACAATGCCTTCAGTTGGAACAGGCCGCAAAAGTTTATCAACGATAAAACACTCAAAATGTTTTTTCATCACTTTCCTCCCTTGCATCATTGAATGTCTCATCTAAATACCTCTAAATCGCTGTTTCATCACTTTTGTGAGTGCTATAGTTTTTAAATTAGGAGCTTGGAGTGATTTCATGCATTATATGATATGATTTTCCATGATGTACTCACACAAACTAATTAAAGTATATCTTCAAAATATTATTTCGGCTTTGAGGATCGGATATCGTCCGGACGAAATAAGTGTCAAAATCTGTTGTTAAGTCTGATAATTTAAAGAAATAACGAGTTTTATAAATAAGCCGATATAAGTATTTACTTTAAGCAAG
>NC_140963.1:98444680-98452680 GCF_056783735.1 Eptatretus burgeri
CGAGAGTGAGAGAGAGAGAGGAGACGAGAGTGAGAGAGAGAGAGGAGACGAGAGTGAGAGAGAGAGAGGAGACGAGAGTGAGAGAGAGAGAGGAGACGAGAGTGAGAGAGAGAGAGGAGACGAGAGTGAGAGAGAGAGAGGAGACGAGAGTGAGAGAGAGAGAGGAGACGAGAGTGAGAGAGAGAGGAGACGAGAGTCAGAGAGAGAGAGGAGAGGAGAGTGAGAGAAAGAGAGGAAACGAGAGTGAGGGAGAGAGAGGAAACGAGAGTGAGAGAGAGAGAGGAAACGAGAGTGAGAGAGAGAGAGGAAACGAGAGTGAGAGAGAGAGAGGAAACGAGAGTGAGAGAGAGAGAGGAAACGAGAGTGAGAGAGAGAGAGGAAACGAGAGTGAGAGAGAGAGAGGAAACGAGAGTGAGAGAGAGAGAGGAAACGAGAGTGAGAGAGAGAGAGGAAACGAGAGTGAGAGAGAGAGAGGAAACGAGAGTGAGAGAGAGAGAGGAAACGAGAGTGAGAGAGAGAGAGGAAACGAGAGTGAGAGAGAGAGAGGAAACGAGAGTGAGAGAGAGAGAGGAAACGAGAGTGAGAGAGAGAGAGAGGAAACGAGAGTGAGAGAGAGAGAGAGGAAACGAGAGTGAGAGAGAGAGAGAGGAAACGAGAGTGAGAGGGGGAGAGAGGAAACGAGAGTGAGAGAGAGAGAGAGGAAACGAGAGTGAGAGAGAGAGAGAGGAAACGAGAGTGAGAGAGAGAGAGAGGAAACGAGAGTGAGAGAGAGAGAGAGGAAACGAGAGTGAGAGAGAGAGAGAGGAAACGAGAGTGAGAGAGAGAGAGAGGAAACGAGAGTGAGAGAGAGAGAGAGGAAACGAGAGTGAGAGAGAGAGAGAGGAAACGAGAGTGAGAGAGAGAGAGAGGAAACGAGAGTGAGAGAGAGAGAGAGGAAACGAGAGTGAGAGAGAGAGAGAGGAAACGAGAGTGAGAGAGAGACAGAGGAAACGAGAGTGAGAGAGAGAGAGAGGAAACGAGAGTGAGAGAGAGAGAGAGGAAACGAGAGTGAAAAAGAGAGGGAGGAAACGAGAGTGAGAGAGAGAGAGAGGAAACGAGAGTGAGAGAGAGAGAGAGAGGAAACGAGAGTGAGAGAGAGAGAGAGGAAACGAGAGTGAGAGAGAGAGAGAGGAAACGAGAGTGAGAGAGAGAGAGAGGAAACGAGAGTGAGAGAGAGAGAGAGGAAACGAGAGTGAGAGAGAGAGAGAGGAAACGAGAGTGAGAGAGAGAGAGAGGAAACGAGAGTGAGAGAGAGAGAGAGGAAACGAGAGTGAGAGAGAGAGAGAGGAAACGAGAGTGAGAGAGAGAGAGAGGAAACGAGAGTGAGAGAGAGAGAGAGGAAACGAGAGTGAGAGAGAGAGAGAGGAAACGAGAGTGAGAGAGAGAGGAAACGAGAGTGAGAGGAAACGAGAGTGAGAACGAGAGTGAGAGTGAGAGTGAGAGTGAGAGTGAGAGTGAGAGTGAGAGTGAGAGTGAGAGTGAGAGTGAGAGAGAGAGAGAGAGAGAGAGAGAGAGAGAGAGAGAGAGAGAGAGAGAGAGAGAGAGAGAGAGAGAGAGAGAGAGAGAGAGAGAGAGAGAGAGAGAGAGAGAGAGAGAGAGAGAGAGAGAGAGAGAGAGAGAGAGAGAGAGAGAGAGAGAGAGAGAGAGAGAGAGAGAGAGAGAGAGAGAGAGAGAGAGAGAGAGAGAGAGAGAGAGATTTAGGTGGAGATACGAGGAAAGGAGGATGACTCAGATTCGATGGAGAAAATGGGTTGTGGGTGCAAGAGGTAAGGAGTTCAAATTCTGCATTAAGAGTGTATAACACTATGTGGCTCTTGATATAATTATGTTTGAATGCATCTGTACTTGTAAACATGCCCCCTGTAGAAAGAGAGGACAGCAGGTTGTGGTTTGAGGAATCAAATGCCCAAGTGGCGAACAATAGCAACAAACATACCTTGCTGCAAACTCTCATCATTAATGGAGTCCTTAAAATGAACGGTTTAACACATTGCTCAGAACGACTGTCCGTTCTTACAAATGACTCTTAAGGTTTCTCGGGTCTCAGCTTTTCATTTGCACTGCCGTTCGTCGTCGATCAGATTGTCATATATTGTTAACACATGTCAAATTACCAGGAATAACGATGTCGATTCTCGATGCAACTCGCCATGAAAATAAAAAAACAGAAAAGCCTTTGGAGATTTTTTTTATTTTATTTTATTATTATCATCATATATAATCAGTTTATTAAAATACAGTTGAGCCAGAATGAATAGAGGTATGTCAAGAGACAGAACTGACTATTTGAAACACTTGCTCTGTGCCTTATATACCAACCAATAAAACTGTACTGGACCCTGCAACTCTTATACAATAATAGATATCTGAGAGCAAGTCCAAAAGTCCCCACCTCCCTGACCCCTTTCTATTATTCCTTTTCTTTGTAGTTTGCAGCCAGTGTCATTTTTTTCACAGCAGAAGGTAGGCTTCCTCATTTCCACCACAAAACTTTTCGACAAAGGTTAAAAGAAAATGATATCCCCACCGCACACACCCTCTCTCTTTCCAGAATATTATCCTCACATCTCCAATTGCACTCCCTGTGCACAGCATTATGGACCACCTAATCTCCTAAAGGGATATATGCTTTAAAAAAAAAAAAACCATATGATTACAAAATTATAGCTTGGATCGATCATAATTCACTGAGTGCTGGGAAAGCACTTGCCTTGTGTATCATTACATGATTGTGCTTTATGTGGACAATGTGGTTCCTCCGTGAGCTTTCTTCGATTAATATGTCACTTTTGATAACAATGTTCCTTCCATTAATGGACCATCGAAAAACGTGTGCAAAAGCCAATTTTTGATTTCTTTACAAACCCCTTCTTATTTTTCTCTCATGCGCAAGTGTGCGACTGTGGCTTTGCGCCATTGCTGGAGAGCGTGGGTCTGTATCATTACTGAGGAGCGTGGCTGTGCGGTTGGTGTGGTTTGTTCAGGGTACTGGTGATAGATAACTCACCTCATCTTTGCTGAAAGACACTGCAAGATATTTAACCTCCACCGGCTTATACGAGCAGATAGGTGTCCAACTTAACGTCCAAGGGATGGCACACTCAATAATTGAGAAGTACCGATCAGACATCATACAGTTGATAGTCGGGTCTGGAATCAAACCCAGACTTGACAGCTCAGAGGTAACACCATCACGGCAACATCCTGTCAGGACCTTCCTCTCCTAATATGTTCCATACATGTCCTTTGCTTTCTTTCCCTGTATTCATGGTATTTCTTTCTCTTATCCCTCTCCCAAATTGACTTCCCGTCCATCCCATTCAAGGTGTTACCAATGTGACAGAACTATAAAGATAGATAGACCGAGAGCTATCCAGGGATAGACATTGATACCGACATCATCATACCGAAATTTGGCAATTCGCTGTGGGTGTGAAACTGAAAGAATCAAAAACTGCTTGGCTGGCTTGGTTGAAGACTGGTGATTTTCATCTGTGCATGTGGCACAGTTCACATCGTTTACTAACCCTTTCTAGTGACCAAATGTAAATCAAAACAGAGCAGATATCTTAAAAAGACTCGATGACATGTTCATAACCACAATCATAACCCAAGGCTTTTCGTTACCTCTGCCACCGAAGGTGAAGAAGGTTATGTTTTCACCCCTGTCTGTCTGTTTGTGTGTTTTCATGTGTGCAGGATATCTCAAAAAGTTGTGGGCGGATTCGGACGAAACTTGGTGGACATGTTGGGTGTACGACAAGGAAGAATTGATTAGATTTCGGTGAAGATCCGAATTCGGATGTGGATACAAGGATTATTAAATTTTAAAGTGATTCTTCACCATTGAGAGATCAGGCCAAAAATGATGATATCGCATGATGTTTCAAAAATGTATTGGGCCTGGTATGTTCTCATGGATTAGGCATTACGTGGTGGAGGTATGTGCTCTACCGAGTGCCCTTCTAGTTATAATTGAAACTCGCTTTAAACAAGGCTGAGAGCCACGAAATGTGAAGAGCTACAGAGAAAAAAGAAGAGGAGGAAAAACTGGCAAAACCTCACCGAGTCCTAAAACAAGGAAACCTCATCACAGGACCACTGTGCAGAAGGGAGGAACTAGGTTAGGTGGAAAAATGCATTTTCCATCCCCATTCCGATCCCAGAGCCGGTAGGCTGGCCTAGAGGTACGCATACTCACCTGTCAGCTGTCTCATCTGGGTTTGAATTCCAACCCAGCTATAAACTGTCATCCTGGTGTTCCAGGGGCAGGATGATTCATCAGAGTGTGTGTGTGTGCGTGCGTGCGTGCGTGCGTGCGTGCGTGCGTGCGTGCGTGCCGTCCCTCGGATGGACTTCAAACTGGGCATCCTGTTCGCCAGCATTAGTTGGTGTACGTTAAAGATCCCAAGTGGTCCTTCGCGAAGACTGGGTGAGCTATCGCCAGCATCCTGAACAAATTCCTGCACTTAACTTTCTGAGCCAGAGTGGCGACCCGACCAAGATTGTCGCCTAGCAACAGCTTCAGCATCACTAACGCCCTATGATGATGATTCATAATAGATAACTAATTACACATGCTGATTCGCACGACCTCCGATTTTCGCATCACATATCGATTTTACAATCGCTTCCCGAATGAAGGTTAATGAAGGTCAATTGCAAAATTAAACATTTGTTCATTGACCTCCTGACTATACAGCCTGCCGATGAAAACAGTTTATATTTACTGTGGATTTGAAAGGCGTCACGTCCCGATTATGACGTCAAATATCTTAAATTACCTTTATACCTTCATCAATTTGTTGTCACAATTTCAGCAAATTCTTGAAATATTATTCAAACCAAACGTGACTGACCGAACACGAAACCTTTACACCTTTCCAAAACTTTACTTCACTCCACCAGACAGTAGGTTATAATGGATGGTGTATTCAGTTCTCACACCCAAAGCAAGTTTGACAAAGAAACAAATTCCTCCTTTGTCCATTGCCTCGGGTACTTGTGCCTGTGTGCTTCGAGCATCACTCACCACGTCAGTCTATCTCAAGGAAGGAGAAAAACTTTGGGGAGATAATTAGAAGCGTCCGTTAATTTAATTACAATATAAATATATATATATATATATATATATATATATATATATATATATATATATATATATATATATATACATATTTATTTATTTATTTATATATATCCCACACACGTGGACACATTCCAAATTGCCAGTGAGTCTCTCTCGTGCCGCCGGTGCCGGGCTCTCACCGATGGGGACCTGATGATCCTCGTGGTAAATAAAAGCTTCGATAAACGAGGTGGACACTTTTATCAGGACATCTATTCCCGTCGTACGTCACGTCCCGAGTCCGTGTTGCTGTCGAGGGGCGCACACGACCCCGAGGACTCCCGTCCCCTCCTCCCCACCCCGACAGCCCTGGTCTCCTGTAATCGCGATTATCCTTCCACGGAACACATCTCGGTACACGTACACCGAACAGCCGACTTTCCGGACGGCTCGCAGATTACCTGGTTCGCCTCGTTCCCCCTCCGTGCTGCTGTCGCCGCAATGCCTCCGCGAGGAGGGGGTGAGTGATCCGCGTGACGCGTCGGGGAAGTCCGTGTCCGACGGCGACGATGTCACGCGGAGATGCACGAGCGGAGGCGAGCACTCGCTCTCATTGGGAGAACGCGTCGCAGGCGACGTGCGCGAGCCGCGATGACTCCGCCGGGACACAAGGAGCCGCGTCGGAACCTCGAACCAGCAGCGGCTGCGAGATTTTCCCACAGAGCACCACACCACCAACTCCAAACAACACCCTCCCCCTCACCGCACCACACACACGGACATGTCGTACACGTACGAGGAAGCAGCCCCGACAACACCTCGGGTTGCGCCAGAATATGTAAATTGCGTGACCGATCGTGAGAACGACGGTGATACGTTTCGGGGCGACTGTACAAGGGGTCACGCACGGACTCCGGATACCCTTGGCCACGACTTAATGTGGGCGTGGAACACCGCACTCAAACTCGTGCAGGACCCCGATAATCATTGCTCACCGATGTTCCCCTCGGAAGACATTTGTGCCGACCTCGGAAGACTGTGGAAGTGCACTTTGTGCCGTGCGGTCTCTGAGTGTCCCTCTGTCCCTCTGTCCCTCTGTCCCTCTGTCCCTCTGTCCCTCTGTCCCTCTGTCCCTCTGTCCCTCTCTCTCTCCCCCCCCCCCTTCCTCTCTCTCCCCCCCCCCTTCCTCTCTCTCCCCCCCTTCCTCTCTCTCCCCCCCCCTTCCTCTCTCTCCCCCCTTCCTCTCTCTCTCCCCCTTCCTCTCTCTCTCTCCCCCCCCCCTCTCTCTCTCTCTCTCCCCCCTCTCTCTCTCTCTCCCCCCTTCCTCTCTCTCTCCCCCTTCCTCTCTCTCTCTCCCTTCCTCTCTCTCTCCCCCTTCCTCTCTCTCTCCCCCTTCCTCTCTCTCCCCCTTCCTCTCTCCCTCTCCCTCTCCCCCTTCCTCTCCCTCTCCCCCCTTCCTCTCTCTCTCCCCCCTTCCTCTCTCTCCCCTTCCTCTCTCTCTCCCCCTTCCTCTCTCCCTCTCCCTCTCCCCCCTTCCTCTCCCTCTCTCCCCCTTCCTCTCTCTCTCTCCCCCCTTCCTCTCTCTCTCCCCCTTCCTCTCTCTCTCCCCCCTTCCTCTCTCTCTCTCCCCCTTCCTCTCTCTCTCCCCCTTCCTCTCTCTCTCTCCCCCCTTCCTCTCTCTCCCCTTCCTCTCTCTCTCCCCCTTCCTCTCCCTCTCCCCCTTCCTCTCTCTCTCTCCCCCCTTCCTCTCTCTCTCCCCCTTCCTCTCTCTCCCCCTTCCTCTCTCTCCCCCTTCCTCTCTCTCCCCCTTCCTCTCTCTCCCTCTCCCTCTCCCCCTTCCTCTCCCTCTCCCCCTTCCTCTCTCTCTCTCCCTTTCCTCTCTCTCTCTCCCTTTCCTCTCTCTCTCTCCCTTTCCTCTCTCTCTCTCTCCCTTTCCTCTCTCTCTCCCTTTCCTCTCTCTCTCTCTCCCTTTCCTCTCTCTCTCTCCCTTTCCTCTCTCCCCCACTCCTCTCTCCCCCTTTCCTCTCTCTCTCTCTCTCTCTCTCTCTCTCTCTCTCTCTCGTTTTCCTCTCTCTCTTTTTCTCTCTTTTTCTCTCTCTTGCTCTCTCTCTCTTTCTCTTCTCTCTCTCTCTCTCTCTCTCTCTCTCTCTCTCTCTCTCTCTCTCTCTCTCTCTCTCTCTCTCTCTCTCTCTCTCTCTCTCTCTCTCTCTCTCTCTCTCTCTCTCTCTCTCTCTCTCTCTCTCTCTCTCTCTCTCTCTCTCTCTCTCTCTCTCTCTCTCTCTCTCTCTCTCCCCCCCCCCTCGTGTGAAACTCACTGCAAGCACAATGCTGCCCTCACCTGTTCGCAAGCACCTTCTTCAATAACTTTGGACACATTAATTATATAATTACATTTTCAACTTCCACGGTCACGTGCATCAACTACTCCCAAAGTGACGTAGCAGGGAGTTCTGGGGGAAGCCGGAAGTGTGATGACACCCGGCCCTAATAGTACAAACAAACCACGTACAATGGAGACACAAAAGGCAAGGACAAAGGAAGACAAGAAATGTTTTCCATAACAACAGAGTTCCTCATCTCATGTAAACGAACAAACTTTACTGTAAACCTGAATAAAGATTTATACCTGCATCATAATACTCCCCCGTCCCCCCTCTGTCCATCCCGACGAAGCTCATTACTATACTAACTATGATAATTATTATTATTATTGGAGAGTTCGTTGCGCGTTAATTTATTTGAACATGTGTTCTGCATGAATATTCATGAGCGATGAGAGGACGGCCCTTTCCGATTGGATGAATGTTATGACGTCATCATTTGTGCTCCGCCCCGTGCGAGGATCCGTCGCATACTTTTGGGAAATGTTTGGTATTCTCGTCGGACGGGATGC
>NC_140963.1:98453180-98463180 GCF_056783735.1 Eptatretus burgeri
TTGAGGTGAGTCACGACCAGGTGAGTTCGGTCGTGCTTTGCGAGGTTGAGAGGTGGAGTGCTGTGGACAGGTGCACGGAGAGCTTGGGGGTGTAGAGGCCCCGGAGACCCTTGTGGGGACACAAATCCCCAGTGTGGTTGTCCCTGTGTGTGTGGTGCAAGGTGTGAGTGCGGCACCGTGTGTGGAAGCGACCCCGTGTGTGAGTGGTGTGGTGGCGATGGTGCCAGAGTGCGTGCTTCCCAGCACGCCGGGTGTGGATGGGGCACCGTGTGTGAGTGAGGCCGTGTGTGTGAGTGAAACGGCCAGTATGAGTGAGGCACCACGTGTGAGTGGTGTGGTGGCGATGGTGCCGGAGTACGTGCTTCCCAGCACGCCGTGTGTGGATGAGGCACGGAGTGTGAGTGAGGCACCGCGGGTTAGTAAATAAGAACAGAGTTCAATTTGTTCGACCACTTTATTAGCGTGGAACGACAATAATCAAACAAGTATTGAACAGGTTGAAACACCCACAACATCCCTGGCTCCGGGTCAGGCTGCGCATGCGCACTGGCCCAGGGGACCGTCGATATGTAGAATTACCGTAAAGTACAATGTTCTCTATCTCCCTCCGAGTCTTTATTATGTTAATAGATAAAGGCTGAGAAAATATTAAGTTTAATGAATGAACAAAAGTTTATATCGCCCATCGTGTGACTATTCCATGGAGTAGTCCTTGTGCCAGGCAGGCACGCTGGTCGCTCTGGTGGATCGGCGTTGACCTATCGCTGGTGCTGGTGGTGTCACATCGGGCCCCAGTGGGGATGGGGCTCTCGGGGTTTCAGGGGCCGATGGTGGCGTCTGAAGGATCGCGCGCCTCGGTGTGCCTCGTCCTGGTGCTGCTGGCGTGTCTAAAACGGGTGTCGTCTTGCGCCGGGGTGTGCATACTGACGTCAGTGTCGGCGTGGGCCCCGTTGGCGTCGCAGATGTCACGGGTTCGCTGTCGAGGTCAGGCAGTTGCGGTGTTACAACGGGTGCAGGTACAGTGATTCGGGTTGCTAGATCATCATAGATAGACCGGGGTGGCAGCTGGTCATTGCGAACTGGGCTAAACTTGCGCAGGAATTTCCTGTTCCGAAGTGTGACTCTGCCCGAGCCATCGATCTTGATCACGTATTGGTCGTGTTGGCGTACCTCCACGATACTGCCTGTCTTGTCCCATTTTTTTGGGTGGAATCCTGTCTGGTTCTGTACGCGGACTTGGTCCCCTACAGCAAGTGGCGGAAGGCGTTTGGTGTGTTCTGCCCAGGTGTCGGCTGTGCGGATATGACGTTTGCGGAGGGCCTCCTCCCTCGCTTTCAGGGTCTCATGCCAAGTGTCGTGCGGTCTGTACTTCCCGGGGATAATTGGGATGAAATCGCGTATCGGGCGGCCGAAGACACACATTGCCGGGGAGATCTTCGTGTCAGGGTCAGGCGTGTTACGATATTGTAGTATCGCTCTCTGCACAGCGTCAGTGTCAAGTTCTCCCTGCGGGCTGGTGTTGTCCGTGATAAGTCGTTTCATTGTCTTAACTCCAATCTCCGCGCGACAGTTGCTGTGAGGGAAGGCCACCGATGACAAGCGGTGGTGTACGCCCATCTGTGCAGGAATGACCTGGTCTCGGTGGAGGTGAACTCCGGTCCCCCATCCGACGCGAGCTCTTCTGGTGTCCCGTACGTCACGAAGGCGCGACGTAAGTGGTTTATGAGTCCGGCGGCGCCACCCGTCGACTTTGAGATGATCGGCCAGTTCGAGTATCTGTCCACTGTCACAAGGTAGTGTGCACCCCTGTGTACAAAGAAGTCCGAGCACACTGCCTGAAAGGGGTAAACGACCGGAATAGGTGGAGTTGGTGGCGCTCCAGGCTGTGATGGTGCCATCCGGTGGCAGTGTTCGCAGTTTTTCCGAGTGGCGCTGATGTCGGCCGACATGCCTGGCCAGAATACAGAGGATTCTGCGCGGGCGGTCATCATTGATACGCCCTGGTGGGCAGCGTGTAGGGCGCTCAGCACATCGCCGCGGAGTGAGGGTGGTATGACTACTCGGTCCTTGTATAGGGATCACTCCATCTGTCGATGTAATGTTCTCGCGGTACTGGTGATAGTCGCGAATTGTCTCTGGCATCTCGATTTTTGAGTCGGGGATGCCGTTCATTGTCATTCCCTCCAATATGTGCATATCGCCATCGCTGCTGGTGGCTTCCCTGACGCGATCCCATGTTACTGATCGCAATGATTCGAGGCCCGCGGCACACCATGCCAGGTTGTCCTCGACGTCGTCGTCATACTCCGGCTCAGTTTGGCGTAGGAGGGACAGGACGTCGGTGTGCGTGCTTGGTTGGAGGTGGGTCGCTATGGTGGCATTGTCATCTGGAAGGTTCATGAGTGGAGGTCGCGTGGTGCCAACTGGCCTGCGCGACATGGCATCTGCCGCCTTGTTCTTCATTCCCGGGATATGTATGATGCGGAAGCGATAACGCAGGGTCTTCTCCTTGAGGTTCCTGAGGCGGGGGTTGGGTATGTCGTCAAGTGCTCTGTCCGAAAGGAGTTTCAGCAGTGGTTTGTGGTCTACCGCAACGATCAGGTTCTCGCAGCCCAGTACGAAGTAGCGCGCTTTGTCCAAGGCGTCCGCGACTGCGAGAGCCTCGCCCTCTATGGGCGCGTATCTGGATTCTGCCGCGTGTGTAAATCTGCTGCCGACCAGGGTTATTTTCCATCCATCAGTGCAGCAGAATGGTCTAACTGGCACGCATCGGCAGTGCTTTTGAAGCAACCAGAATCCGATTCCCTCCTTCGACCAGTCCGTGGCAATGCATGTTGGCTTAGTTTTGTCAAATATGCGGACACCGTGTTCGATTTCTTGTACGATCACGTCTTTCGACTCGCGGAATATGTCCTCTAACTCCATGGACCACTGGAAGCGTTCTCCACTTTTCAGGAGCTTCCGGAATGGCTGCATTCGTTCGGCCATACTAAAGGCGTATGCCACCTGGTTGACAAGCCCGAACCACGATCTGACGTCGGTGATGTTACGCGGTTGTGGGAAATCGTGGATGGCTTCCAGGTAGCGGCTGCACGGTCGCACGTCGGTCATGGTGATGGTGAAGCCCGCGAAGTCCACCGTGGGTGCGCTGAAGACAAACTTCTCCGGGTTGAGGATGATTCCATTCCGGCCGCATATATCCAGCCATTGGACCGCCTGGAAGTAGCTCCCCTCAATCGTGTCTGACCATAGGAGCGTGTCATCTACGCACTTGGTCTTGTTACCAATGTCCGCGACGATCTCATCGTATCGTCGTGAGTAACCGTCCCCCGATGCCATATACCCTTGTGGGGCAGATAGGTACCGGTAGCGCCCCCATGGAGTGATGAAGGTCGTCTTGTGGCGGTCGTCCTCGTGTAGGCGGACGCTATGGTAACCGTTCCATGCGTCGAATACTGTCTTGCGCTTCCCGTTAGGTACGCGTCTCGCCTGGTGGAACGGGGATTGGGTGTGGTGGGTCTCGCGGAACGCATGCTTGTTCAAGGCCTGAAAGTCGACGGTGCGTCGCGGCTTGCCATTCTTTTTCGCGCAAATTACCATGCGGTGACACCATGTCACCGGCGTGCCGACGGGTACTTCCTCCAACACGCCGAGCCGAACGTCCTGGTCGAGGCCTGCTTTTACCTCATCTTGCCAATGTATGGCCACGGAGATGGGAGTGTGATGGGCAACCGGTGTCGCGTTCTCACTGAGCATAAGACGTAGTGGCGGGCCGGTCATTCTCGGTAGTGGCTGGTGTGGGCACGTGTTGAATGTGCTCTGAGCATACATCCTGAGTAAATGTGACTGTAGTGCCTCTCTGTTGGCCTCGGTCGCTGGCATGGGGAGTGCGGTCGGCTTGGTCGGCGGCTCCGCGCGTCGCGGGCAGTCGCACATTTCCGAGGTCGTCAGATTCACCTCTCCGAGTGTCGGGAATCTGTCCGAGATCATTCCCAGGTCCATGCAGGCCGCGCGGGAGAGGAATATGCGGTCTGAAGAGTCCGTCACATACGCGATTTGGCGCGTCTCCAATCTCCGAGCGTCGTCACTGTTACCGGCAAATCTGACTACCACGGCTCCGAGGATACGAATTCCTCTGTTGTTTGCGGCCTTCATGGTCATGGATACAGGTATGAGGTCCTCGGTACTCAGGCCCATTTGTTGGACGACTTTAATGCCGATCAGGCAGCTCTGGCACCCCGTGTCTGCCATAGCGGGTAGGGTTACCGCGCGGGTGTGTTTCAGGAGGTTAAAACCCAGCGCTTTGTAATCCTCGCGCTTGTTGGTGAGAGTGAGGTTGACGTATGGCTGCGGGTCGGATATGCGTTTCATCCACTTATCGCACATATCATCGTACAGGTGGTGAGCGAGGGGAAGCGTGCGCATTTCGTCCTCTGTGCTGGCCATGGTGACCGTGCATAGCTCGACGAAGGCTGCCGTCTGCTCGTCGTACATCCCGTCGGTCTCCTTAGATGGGGGTCTTGCCGATCGGCCGCCCAGGCACGCCTTGTCGAGGTGATTCTGGCGGTCACACTTCCGGCACTTTTTACCGTATCCGGGGCACTCGGCGCGTCTGGCGCGCCATTGAGGCGTTTTGCCGTGGCCCACCTCGCCGCAGTAGATGCATACTCCTTCGGGCTTGGCCTTCCGTTTTTCCGGCCTGGCTCCTACTTTGGCGCGGAAGTCCTGTCGCTTTCCCCGCCGATACGAACTACTGATCGCGTCCGTGCTCTGAGTGTCAAGCAGGCGCGATGCCGAGCGTTTTCCAGACTCTTTGGCCTCGATATACTCTATCATGTCCTTTAATGGCATGTCCTGGTTCTTCTCACCGAGTAGGTCAAGTTGTATTGCTTGGTCCGCGATGCCACGGGCAACCACGTTGCGCAATATCTCTTCGGTGAAGTCGTTGACCTGATCGCACCCCGCCTTGGTGCACTTCATTTCATACTTGCACGTGTCCGCCTGCCCCTTGATGCGGGCGTGGAACGACCGGACGGGCTCCTCGTGTCCCTGCCGCATGTTAGACAGGGCCACTCGAGCTACCATCGTGTTCTCCGTCCGGAGGGCGAGCACCTTCATGGCGGCGAGGACGTCTTCTTCATCGCTGCCCACGAGGCTCCGACCCGCCGCGCAAGTGAGGTCCTTTCTCAGCTCCTCCTCACAGCACTCCAGTAGCTGCGCGACTATGTCGGGTCCGACAAGCCTAGTACCTGTTTTGTATTCGCCCCAGCGGGTTATGAAGTACGACCAGGCCTCGCCCGTTCCGGCCAGTGCTATGGAGGGACGCTTGAGTTTCTCCATCTTGGCATTCGAGCTCGCCGCCCTGGGGGCGGCGACGTGCACAGTGGCGTGTATACTCAACATGGCGGCCACCACTGCCGCCTCTGCGTGTGTAGCCATATAGTCACAACCCTCGATCGGGCACTCTGCTTCCACCGGCGCCATAGGAACAGTTATTCTGGAGGAAACGTTCTATTTTCGGTGATGCACACGTGTGTACAGTGTCCTGGGGGCGAAGATTGGGTACAGAACCCGAGAAATCCAAACTCACTGTCGACGTTCTCGTGGTCCGTTTTCACCCAGTCGTGTCCTCCTCAGCACCGACGATCTTTACTCGACTGCATCAAGTTGTTTGATTATAAATAAGAACAGAGTTCAATTTGTTCGACCACTTTATTAGCGTGGAACGACAATAATCAAACAAGTATTGAACAGGTTGAAACACCCACAACATCCCTGGCTCCGGGTCAGGCTGCGCATGCGCACTGGCCCAGGGGACCGTCGATATGTAGAATTACCGTAAAGTACAATGTTCTCTAGTTAGTGCCCCCGCGTGTGTGGGTGAGGCACCGTGTGTGGAAGAGACCGCGTGTGTGAGTGTCGCCGTGTGTATGAGTGAGGTACCGCGGGTGAGTGCCCCCACGTGTGTGGATGAGGCACGGAGTGCGAGTGAGGCACCGCGGGTGAGTGCCCCCGCACGCGTGAGTGAACGGCCGTGTGCAAGGTCGCTGTGTGCCAGGGAGACAGTGTGTGTGAGAGAGCGGTATGAGAGGGAGATGTCGGTTGGCATGCGGGAGCACGCAGCCGCATCTCCCGGTGTGAATGTGATGGAGTGGACTGTGTGCGTCGTAACACGCAGGTATGCGTGTGTGGAATGGAGACGGAGACGGCGACAGAGGAGAGAAAGCCGAGTAGCGGCTGTGGTTGTTTCGGGGACCGTGCCGGGTTCGCCCAGCAGTGAGCACGCGGTTCGTGCTGTGCAACGCACGAGACCACCACGTGCTCGCTTGCGAGAGTGAAGTCCCGGTCCGGAAATGCACGCGGTGGATTTGCCGATCCCGCGGACGGACAAAGTTTAGGCAGGTAAACGGATTTGGACCGGACGGGTTCTCCACGCGATCGTGTGTGTTAAGCTCCAACGGGCAAAGCACATGTGTTCGCGTGGGGAACCCCTCGAGACGTGGGGCTTGTGTTTTTTTTATGCGCACGGTGACGTCATAGCTGCACGTGTGGTTGGAATCCGGCAGGAGGGGTATCTCTGCCGGATGGTACCGTCCAAGGAGGGACGAGGAACATGTGCAGCTGCATGACGTCACGGGCAGGTGTAAAGTGCGCGAGCTCTGAGTTGCCGCGCAGGTGCTGCGCATGAAAAAAAAAAAAAAGAAACAAGCCTCACTTTCGGGTACACAGGATTCCTGGGCAAGGGGTGGAAGACCCCCTTACCTGGGCACAGGATGGAAACTAGTTAGGGGGAAGGGTTAGCTTAGCTAGACCGACTTCATGGGGCAGGGGTAAGTCCTCATGGAGTCCGTGGAATGGATTAGGTAGAGGGATTTAGTGAGCTTTAGGTTGGGAAATAAAATGATTGATTTGGAAACAGTGACAGACTTGTGAATGTGTAGAGGGGACGTAGCTTAGCGACGTAGTGTTAAAAGGAACGTGCTACTAGTTTAAGGGACGACGTGGGAGCACGAGTTAGTTAGGGGATGTAGTTAGAAGGATGGCAGAGTTCAGTGGTGTGTGTGTTGAAGAGTTGGTGAGTGAAGTGGAAGCATGTGCTTGGTGAGTGAGTGAGGCCAGCGGGTCTGTGTGAGTGGAGCGAATGGGGAATGCATGGTGCGATGAGTGATTGGGGGGAGGAGTGACTCCCGCCCAAGGGACCCCGGGGTCAGTATAAAGTGAGTTAGCTGGGTTAGTCAAATTGAAAAATGGAGGTCGTTTTGTTGTTGGTGGGAGTGTAGGCTCGAAACCCATTTGGAGGGGTGCAGGAGCCCTGTTGACGGGCTTGGGAGCGTGGCTGCGAAAGGTGAGTATCGCTGAGTGGGTACCCCGGGCACCAGGCTAGTCGGCCGCGGTAGGCCATGGGCCCATGGGGGGCCGGGATATAGTAGTGGGCACGGGTGCGCCTGCTTGGTGCGGGGGCCCGGGGCGCCATTAGCCGCGTGGGCAGTGTTGTGGGCACGGGTGACCCTCGGAAAGGGGCCCGGGAGGCCGGCCTGCCACGTGTGCGTTTCAGGGGAGGTGCCATGGGGGGCACTCCCCGGTGTTAGGGAGCTGGTAGGCTCGGAGGCAGTGTAGTGCCCGGGGGTGCCATAGCGGGAGATTCGGCAGAGGGTCGTGCCTGCCAAAGGGAGCCACGTGTCCCAGCCAGGAGACCGTGTGAGGGCACGGAGAGAAAATTGGGGGGCGAGGCCCGAAATTGTGAGGACACCAACACAGGCGACGGGAATCGGTTGTTAGAACCAATAGTTTAAGCGAGAGGCGCTTGTTGAAAGCCCCGGGGTAGTTTAACAGTTAAATGGTTAGGGTAGATTAGGAGATATACCCCTCCGCACCATCCATCCCCTCGCTGTCGTTGTGGGCCGCTGGACCCACTTGGTGTTAAGATCGCCGAACTCTGGGGAGGCCATTCTGAGGCTTCGTTGGGCCTCGACACAGGACGTTAGCTCTCCCTTGTTCCCCTCCGGGAAGGGAACGTAGGGGTTGGGAGTAGGCTAGGTGACAGTATAGGTTAGCCGAACAAGGACGATAAAGGGCGTTAGGGGACGATTTATAGTGGGGGAAGTAAAAATAAAAAAAATAAGTTGGGGCTAAATTGGGGTTTGACAAATTAAGGGAGTGGGTATGTACAGTGACAGGCAAAGGCGATAGGTTGGGAGGGAGACAGGTAGGTAGGTCCGAGCCCGCCTTCCAAGTGGCCAGCACCACCGCACTCCCTCCACCAACCTCCATTGAACGGCAAAGGCTGGCCAACTTCATCGGCTGGCCGTGTTTTGCTTCAAGGCGGAGGCCGGCCAACTTCATCGGCAGCTGTGTGCTGCAAGGCCTGTGCCGGCCAGTTCATCTGCTGGCTGTTTTTCTTCGAGGCCTGTGCCGGCCAGTTCGTCTGCCGGCTGTGTTTGCCTGCAGCGGCCTTCTTCTGCGGGCTGTGTTTGCCTGCTGCCTTTGCCATGCCATGCCCACTGCCCACGTTCACCAGCCCCGTTCAATTTTTGCTTTGCCCCCCCCAGTTCATTTCCATGTGCGCCAGGATCCGCAAGGCAACAGTTTGCAAGCTGCGAGAACTGCCCCGTTGGCAGCTACAACACGGGCCTGCAGTGGCGGCCCGTGCACCGTGTTTGCGTTCATGCATCCATTCGTTGTGCTCATTGCGTGTGCCACTTGAGTTGGCACGGAGACTACGTTTGTGCGGCCCATGCACCGTTGTGGTTCACTGCGTTCAGTTCAAAAGGGAAGGCCTTGGACTGCGTGTGAGCAGCCAGCCACGTTCCCTGTCACCTGCATTGTTTTGAGCCAGAGACTGCATGTGGGCAGCCTGGCTCCCTGTTAACTGCTTTTCTTTTGCAGAGTTCAGTGATCCTGGGCCATGGTTTAGTGTAAAATTAGTAAGTTCAGGTTAAGATGTACTGTAAATATGAGTGCGCCCCCGGCATGTCTGTCTAGCGCCGGCAATTTTATTTAAGTCGTCCGTGTGAGTGAGTTTGTTTAGATAGTTACGCAGCCCTCAGGTTATTTATTTTGGGGACACGAATACCATGAATGTCGCACTCAGGGATCCGTAGGTAAAATGTACTAGGGGAAAACTACACATGATGGCACACGAAAATTTGACGACTCGGGACGAGTCTGTAAAAAGGGGAGGGGGTAGTGTTGTGGTTACCAAATTCGCAAACCACCATTCAGGTCCCTTAGGTGAGGTATCTCGGTAAGTGCATGTGTAGTTAGGCCCAAACCCGTTGTCTAGTGGGAATACATGTCATTTATGCGTGCTGCGACTCTTCAGGATAGCCGTTTTTCTTTTACTATCTTTATTTTGGACCAACCGCCATGATTACCACCACAACCACAACATCAACCACCAACCACAACGCCGCTTCACCACAACCGCCACGACCTTCACGTCACACCTCGCAACCGTAGCATCGCCACCGTTCTTGCCCCGCTGTGGGTACCGGTGTTGGACTCGTGCAGAGCGCGTGTCGAACAGCGTGTACAAAATCACGGATTTTGTGCTTCAAAAACGGATCAAAAACGACACACGCCCACTTTTTGCCGTCCAATCGGTGAGCGAGGGGCGATTTGGCCCCGCCTCCAGGACGATCGATATATGCAAATTTGTGGATCAAAAAGCCTTCACGCCCACTTTTTCTCGGGCCAATGGGGAGCGAGGTGAAAGGTCAAAGGGAGGGGGTCAAAGGCGAAGCTACGGGGGGATAAAAGGACCGTGTTCGTCAGTCAGGAGAGTCGGTCAGAGAGTCCAAAGAAGAGTCCAGAGTCGGAGAGTCCAGAGGTGGAGAGGCGGAGAGTAGGAGAGTCGGAAGCAGAGGGTCAAGACTTCGCGGGCGGAGGAGCTGCTCGTCGTGTGCGTTGGAGTCGGAACGGAGGGGACGAGCTGTGGAAAGGCGGCGACACCAGACGAGGGGGTGCTCGCGTCGTGCAGGGAGCTGCACCCGAGGGAGGC
>NC_140963.1:98468180-98488180 GCF_056783735.1 Eptatretus burgeri
GCGAGCAGTCGGGGACTAGACATTAGGCATCCAATATGGCGGAAAAATCCAAAATGGCATCCAAGATGGCCGATTTTTGGCCACTGGAAAGTTGTTCCCTCCAATGTGGGTTCTAATATGTCGAGTTATAGGTTTTTGGGTGTGCTGAATTCGTTTTTATGCTCTAAAATGCAGTATATCTGTCACAGAGACATCTGCGTGGGTCATGCTCTCGCGTTAAGAAGTAGTTCTTGCAAGTCCGAAGAAGAATTTTGAATATTCTCGCCCTCATTGATATCAGAAAATAACAATTAAATATTCGAAGGTCAAACATGTATTTATTTAACATGTACAGTGTATACACGAATTACTCGTATACTAATGCCATAATGAATGTTCTAATATGAATTCATGTATGCGTGCCTATCAGCCTCGATAATCAATAATATTGGCAATGGTATGGCATACATGGCTGTAGCGACATTTCAAATTAAAATTTCCATAGTTCAAAAACATCAATGTTCACACTTCGCTTCATATAGTTATCTACATTTTCTGAAGAGTGGATTTCGTGTATCCAGAATAATTCTGCCTGTGCCACTCAACCACTTGAAGCAAAGCTTGCCTTTGCTGTTCATCCCTTGTTTTGTCTATAAAATCCGAAATCAACTTAATTCTATGCTCTGCAAGGTCGTTAACTACGTGAACATTGTGCACATAGTTTGCGAATTTTTGGTAACCATCACTTTTTGGCCATCTGCTTGCAGGCTCACACATCCATTCTACATCTAGTACATCATATAGTTCAAGAAGATTGAATAACCGCCACGAGTCGTCATCTATGAAACTGCTGAGACACAGGTCACTACTCTCATTCTCATCCACGGCCAGAAATTTTGGCTTTCCTGAGCTGAGTTGATCATGAGGTAGTCTAGGTGTCTGATGCAACAGTTTTGCCATCGTTTCTCGCTCGTCTGTGGGCACGTTGGAATTGGCAAGAGCGAAAATTACCAATTGCGGTGTCAAATACCATAGGTGTCGAATCGACACCTGATATCAATGAGGGCGAGAATATTCAAAATTCTTCTTCGGACTTGCAAGAACTACTTCTTAACGCGAGAGCATGACCCACGCAGATGTCTCTGTGACAGATATACTTAGCCTTAACTCCTTTCCCTTCTCGTTTCAATACTCCCCCTTCATCGGGTTTTGTGTGTGTGGTGTGTGTGTGTGTGTGTGTGTGTGTGTGTGTGTGTGTGTGTGTGTGTGTGTGTGTGTGTGTGTGTGTGTGTGTGTGTGTCCTAGTGCCTGCCTGCTTAAGTAAGACTGCAGAAGATGGTTATTGTTATTATTATTCCCGCGCTTTCGAAGAAAAGCGGGAATATTGTGATTGTCTCCGCTGTCCGTCCGTCTGTCTTACCCTGTAACTCCTCCTACACCGTTTGAAATAGGAACTTGAAACTTTGGGACATAGTAGATATATGTATGGGGAAAGCAACAACACTTTCGGATTTTTGATATGACCCCTAGAGGCCGGGCCAGAGGGGTTGGGGTCATGTGAGTCGATTTTTTTAAAGTGTATTTCCCATTGTACATGGTAAATTATTTTATAAAGAATTTACTTATGTGGCCCCCATGAGTGACAAACAGTCACAGGTTTTACTGTATTTATCTAATTGATTATGAATAATTATAATTAATATTATACACAGTTCATTCATATGATTAAATTGATGCACAGTTCTAGATTGCTGGACAGTGTTAAATTAATGTTTCATGAAATGTTGACATGCTTGCAATGACTTCTGATTTAGTAAACATAGTAAGTCTTTGGTCATAAAGCACATCAAATAGAAAAGAATAGTCAATCCATTTTGCAAGATAAAATTTCACCTAGCGTTAATGGGACAAAGCAGTGCACGTGGGAATATGCGATGGTGTGCCATCGACAACGTAGTTCTCGTTGTCATTATTTTCGCATTAAGTCTGCTCTGTGTCCGCTTTTGTAAATTGCCTGTTGATTTGCTGCACCACACCTCTCCCCCCTATCTCTGCACAACACACCCCAATAAATCCTGATCGGGCCACATTGCCCATTTTCCTCGCCCATTGTTAAGAAATTATCATAAGGAATGTTCCCTGCTCGTTTTTGTCTTTTCTTCCATTGATCCAGCATGGTCCGAATCCGAGTTTAGCTGGGACTTTATTCCCAAAGATCCATTCCTTTTAGCCAGTACGTCCTTGGCAGTGTTGCTCGGCTGCATCCGATCCGGTAAAGTGATCCGGTCCAGTTGAGTGATCCGGTTCGGACAAGGCGTACCGAGGGCGTGTTCCCGGTAATTAAAACACGTGATTAATTAGGTAACCCGATTGACCATTAGACGGGCGGACCTGAGGTCACACAATTGAGTTATTGGCGTCCACGGTCAGTTAAACGACCCGCCGCGTCACGGAATTATCCGTGTGCGACGGCCTACAATTTCGGGGAGTCTGGTGGGAACCGAGATAGCTTCCCCCACATAGTGGTCTTCTCACCTGACCCCCAGCCTGCAACAGTTTGGTGTCAGGAGTGGGACGGACCCCTAAAAATTTTACGGGATTCGAACCCACAACAATTTGGGATCTGGAACGGGATTCGAGCCTGGGGTGTGATTAGTAGCCCCCCTCCCCCTGAAATCAACAGCAGGATTCAAATTTTATTTAATTATCGGTACCGGACCATGGCGGACCAAGACGAGCTGGTTCAGGTGGGTTCTGAAACAATGTTAGAGGAATCCGTGGCTCAGGACAATAGTTTTGAGGGAGATCATTCCCTGCAGCCATACCCAGAGGTAATGGGGGCAACCACGTCTATAACAATGCTTGAGGACCCCCTGCATCAAATTTCTCTCACTGAGGACCTTGCGATCCCTATCAGATCCACACCCAATCATAGCAGATCAGCTCTGCCAAAGCCATGGGATATGGACCAGTTGATGGAGATAATGAAACAAATGATGGAGCGCTTGGAACTGGTAGGAAACTAACAGAGGAATGAAATGAAAAAAAATGGATTGGAATATGCAAACACTGAAGGTGGGTCAGAAGGAAATGAAGGCAGAGCTGGCAGAGGTGAAGGGCGAAATGAAAAACATGGACCGGAATTTTACAAATGGGATCAGGATGGTACGTGGGGAAATGACCAAGTTGAATGGGAGTGTGGAAGGTGTTCGGACCATGATGACGACGGATAAGGTCGAAGTGACGACCAAAACGGCGGCGTTTGGGAGAGAAACATGTGAACTCGGACAGGTAGAGACAAAGAACCAGGAATTGGGCACCGTAAAGGAGGAATTAAAAGAGGTGACAGAGACGCAGAGATAGATAGAACAGGTAAGGGACGAACTGCACAAAATAAAAGAGGAGCAGACACAAATAGAAATGGTAAGGGACATTGAGGTTGAGCTTGTGGAATGTTTTGAGACCCAATGCGAGGGTCAGATTAACCTCCCACAGGAACAAGGGGAGACGATATGCTCCCTCAAGGCAGACTGTGACGAGGTGAGTCCGGTAAGGTTGTGCAAGGTGGAGCCGTTGCATGGTGTGAAAGAGTACATGCCTAGCTTTGGGGGGATAGAGGCCCCAGGATCTCTTGGGCAAACCCAAGCCCCCAGTGTGCCAGAGTATGTGTCAG
Organism: Eptatretus burgeri; assembly: GCF_056783735.1. Lineage (NCBI taxonomy): Eukaryota > Metazoa > Chordata > Myxini > Myxiniformes > Myxinidae > Eptatretus > Eptatretus burgeri. The sequence continues at coordinate 98,471,833 of NC_140963.1, forward strand.
AACATGAGTGGAGTGCAAATGACATGGCATGGATGAGTGCACGTGAGAAAATGGGACAAGGACCGACCCAGACTGGAGTCGCGGGTCGTGTATTGGACGGGAGTGGCGAGCCTTCTGAGCTGGATGGAGTTATTTCGGAAACCGAGCCGGCTCCGCGGGACTCTGCGTGCGAGATCCGGTCCATGTTTTGCAAACCGCTGAAGCGCGGAGCATTGCTCGGTACTTAGTGGTTCCAGGGGAGCCGGCATTGAAACGATCCGCGCCGGGTACAACACCAGAGTGCGGATGGCCAAAGATGAGGCAAATTGAGGGATCGAGTGAATTTAGAAAACATATATCCCCATGTGAGCACGTGTATGGGGCCCGACGTGCTGCGCGCCGCAAGTGGTGTTCGCGGAACGAGTCCCGACGATGTCGCCGCCAGGCCCGTGTGCATGGCAAACCTCTCAGAGCGGTCGTGTGCGAGTGACATCAGCGGGGTTCTCGAAGCACGAGCACACGATGCCTGGCCAGGATGGAGCGAACATCCTCGCTCAGGGCAAAGGAGCATTAGTTTGGGGAAGGGTTTAGCGTTAGATAGACCAGCCTCATGGGGGCATGAGCAGTCCTCCATGGAGCCCGGTAACATCCGTTAGGGGAAATTTAGGTTAGAATTTAGAAATGGATTGGAGACATGGACAGAGATGGAACGTGTAATGGGGACATAGATTAGCTACGTAGGGTTAAATGGAACGTGCATTTGAATAAGGGATGACGGGGAGCACAAGTTAATTAGGGGAATGTAGCTCGTTGAGCATCAGTGGGTGTGAAAAAGAAAAAAAAGAGAAAGAAACATAATGAATGAGTGTGGGTCATCAGGCCCGAGTGTGAATGGAGTGAATGTGGAATGAATGGTGCGAACAAATGATTGGGGGGAGGAGTGAATCCCACCCAAGGGAACCCGGGGTTAGTGTAATGTTAGTTAGCGGGTTAGTTAAGTTAACCAAAAGGATGTCGTTTTGTTTTTGATGTTGACGAAAGGCACAAAACCATTTGTAGGGTGCAGGAGACTATTGACCGCCTGGGAGCGTGGCTGTGGAAAGGTGAGTACTGAGTAGAGGGCACCCTGGGCACAGATAAGTCGGCCAGAGTAGACCATGGGTCCAAGCGATCCGGATAGTGAAATGGGCACGGGTACCCAGGAGAAAGGGACCTGGAGCACCAGAAATGCCACGTGGGCATATACGGGTGAGTAGCAAGGAAGGAAACTCCCCGCATTCATACGGAGTATGTAGGCTCGGAGACAGCCTCAGCTGCCCGGGGGTGCCATAATTCGAGTTCGGCAGAAGGGAATCCCTGCCAAGTGAGCCACGCTGCCCAGCCACGAAATTGTGCAAGGGCACAAGAGAGAATTTGAGGGCAAGGCCCAAATTTATAACGAACACCAACACAGGCGATGGGAATCATGGTTTCTCGAACCAATAGTTTAAGGAAACAGGCATGTTGGAAAGCCCCGGGGATAGTTTGAAGTTTAATAAAGGATATGACAGATAGGAAATGTGAACCCCTTCGCACCATCCATCCCTTCGCTCTCCGTAGGCCGCTGGATCCACCCTGGAAAGATTGCTGAAATCTGTGGAGGCTATTCTGAGGCTGCATTGGGCCTCAAGACAGATCTACCTGTCTCTTCCTTATTCCCCTCAAGAATGATCTTAGGGGTTGGGAGTAGGCAGGTAGGATAAGTTAGCCGGACAAGGAGAGTAGGAGGGTTAGGGACACTTGGAATTATAAAAGAAAAAAATATGTTACAAGAAAGAAAAAAAAGGGGGAAAGTAAATTTTGTTGTTGCAAACTAAGGGAGTGGGTATGGACAAAGACAGGCAAAGGCGATAGGTTGGGCGGGAGACAGTAGGGTAGGTCCGAGCCCGTTTTAGAAGCGGCCGGCACCACTGCACTCCCTCCAGAACTTCACGGACTAGACCAGAGGCTGGCCAGCTTCATATGCCGGCCGATTTGTGCTGCATCTGCTGGTCCGCATTTGCCTAGCCATACTTTGCCTTGCCTGCTTTTGCCTTGACCCCATGCCTGCCTCACCCTTGTTTGCATTTCCACTGTGTCAATCATCTCCACCATGTGCGTCAGGACCATCCCAGCAAGTGTTTGCCAGGACTGCCTTGCAGGCAGCCACACCACGGGGACTGCATTTGATCTGCAGAATGATTGACTTTGCTGTGCCTTTTTCCCACAGATCACAGGTCCTGGGCCATGGTTAGTGTAAATAGTAAAATTTAAAATAAATTGTAACCCACCTGTTGTTTGTGTTAGCACCGACAATGTATTTAAGTTGTCTGAGTGAGTCTGATAGTTTAGTTACGCAGCACACTAGGTTATTTATTTTTGGGACATGTATTCAAATGTCGCACTCAAGGGATCCATAGTTAAACTTACCAGGGGAAAAAACCTACGGTGTTTATATCCGGATGGGAGTTTGTCTCCAGACATGTCTAAGTTGTGCTTGTCTCCAGATGGCTTCCCTCCAGACGCGTCCGGCGGTGTTTGTCTCTGGGCGGTAGTTATAGTCTGACCGGTACAAAATGGCTTTCAGTCATTATTTTGTTTCCATCTTTACTGTTATTCTGTGGATAAGCATTTTGATGACACAGTATTAATCGTAATTAACGCGTCAGCGCAAGTATGCCTTTCCCTTCCTCTCACCTCTTGCTACCGAGCCCTTTCCCCACCCCTCCTCACTCTCCTTCCCTTCTCGCTCCCTCACTCCTTCTCACTCTCCTTCCCTTCTCGCTCCCTCACCCCTCCTCACTCTCCCTGCTCTCTCTCTCCCTCCTCTATCCCCCCCCCTTCAGTATTCCCATCAGTGAAGAGACGGGTGGTATTGGCTCGTAATATATATATATATATATATATATATATATATATATATATATATATATATATATATATATATATGTACATGGATATATATAGTCATCCCCCGTTTATCGTGGGGGTTACGTTCCAAACCCCCCCCCCCCGCGAGAAGTGAAAATCCGCGATGAATGGATGCCTCCCAAAAAAAAAAATCGACTCGTCTGGTCTGGTAGGCTTGGCAATGATCGGGTTCGAGGTGCCGGAGATCGACTCGTCTAGTCTGGTCGCCTTGGCAGTGATTGGGTTCGAGGTGCCAGAGATCGACTCGTCTGGTCTGGTCGCCGTGGCAGTGATCAGGTTCGCGGTGCCGGAGATCGACTTGTCTGGTCTGGTCGGTTTGTCTGTGCTCGTCCAACCGTGGCAAACCTTTTTCCTTCCCGAAGCATATATCGAGCACCTCAACCTTCTCCTGGAGCGTCAGGACCTTCCTCTGGCGCGTTGGTTCCTTGCCAGAAGCCTTAGAAGGTGCAGGGCGTTTGGGCGGCATCGTAGGGCTTGGAGAAAAAAAAACGTAGAAAATATTCGAAGTTCACAAACGAAACTTTGTCTCGTGCGTTGTGTGACTGGTCGAGCGCCACGCATTATAATTTATTGCTTAAATAATTTATATTTTATATATTATTACCGCGATATACCGGGGGAATCCGCAGAAAAAATTAGTTAGGTTCCAAGGGAAAACCCGCGATGAACCGGGGGCACGATAGGTGAACCACGATATAGCGGGGGATTACTGTATATGTATATATATATATATATATATATATATATATATATATATATATATATATATATGTATATATATATGTCTATATATATATATATATATATATATATATATATATATATATATAGATATATATATATATATATATATATATATAGATATATATATATATATATATATATATATATATATATAGATATATATATATATATATATATATATATATATATATATATATATATATATATATATATATATATATAGATATATATATATATATATATATATATATATAGATATATATATATATATATATATATATATAGATATATATATATATATATATATATATATAGATATATATATATATATATATATATAGATATATATATATATATATATATATATATATATATATATATATATATATATATATATATATATATATATATATATATATATATATATATATATATATATATATATATAGATATATATATATATATATATATATATATATATAGATATATATATATATATATATATATATATATATATATATATATATATATATATATATATATATATATATATATATATATATATATATATATATATATATATATATATATATATATATATATATATATATATATATATATATATATATATATATATATATATATAGATATATATATATATATATATATAGATATATATATATATATAGATATATATATATATAGATATATATATATATATATAGATATATATATATATATATATAGATATATATATATATATATATATATATATATATATATATATATATATATATATAGATATATATAGATATATATATATATATATATATATAGATATATATAGATATATATATATATATATATATATATATAGATATATATATATATATATATATATATATATATATATATATATATATATATATATATATATATATATATATATATATATATATATATATATATATATATATATATATATATATATATATATATATATATAGATATATATAGATATATATATAGATATACATATAGATATATATATATATATATAGATATATATATAGATATATAGATATATATATAGATATATATATATATATATATATATATATATAGATATATATATAGATATATATATAGATATATATATATATATATATATATATATATATATATATATATATATATATAGATATATATATATATATATATAGATATATATATATATATATATATAGATATATATATATATATATAGATATATATATATATATAGATATATATATATATATATATATATATATATATATATATATATATATATATATATATAGATATATATATATATATATATATATATATATATAGATATATAGATATATATATATATATATAGATATATATATATATATATATAGATATATATATATATAGATATATATATATATATATATATATATATATATATATATATATAGATATATATATATATATATATATATATATATATATATATATATATATATATAGATAGATATATATATATATATATATATATATATATATATATATATATATATATATAGATAGATATATATATATATATATATATATATATATATATATATATATATATATATATATATATATATAGATAGATATATATATATAGATATATATAGATATATATATATATATATATATATATATATATATATATATATATATATATATATATATATATATATATAGATATATATATATATATATATATATATATATATATATATATATATATATATATACATATATACATATATATATACATATATACATATATATACATATATATATATATACACATATATATACATATATACACATATATATACATATATATATATATATATATATATATATATATATATATATATATATATATATATATACATATACATATACATATATACTGTCTCGTCATCTGATATGATCTGCCCCATGACAAGATTATTGGGCTGCAACGTCAGCATTTCTATTGGCAAATAAAATGCTAATTTTTCCATCCCATGACTCTTTTATGGCAGGAATTTGGAGTCTTTTCAGGATGTTGATGATGGCTTTCCAATTATTCGCCCATTTCTGCAACATTGTTTGGTCTTTAAGGTTAACAGACGGGAGACCGACTTAACGGCCATCCACCAGATGACACACAATGTGAAGAAACACCCGACACCAATTTGACACCAATCAATCTGACGAATCATCAACACCAATCAGACAGTTTTTCCAAACCATCTGATTCTTGGATTTCCGCATCATGTTGCATCACTTAGGTCTTAGGAAGAGATCTGGATTTGCGAGACTTTTTCCTGTTACCAAGAACAGCATTTATGCAGAGCCCTAATAACCCATATGCCAAACTTTTACACTGATTATTGTATTTAAAGACTTCTTTAAATGTGGTCATTTTGATTTGTCACCATTTTGTTTTAGAACATAGATTCAAGACACATCGTGGAGGTTGTCCATAAATCACCTGCAAGCCAAGGACATGAGTAGATATCAATGCACTTTTTTAGACCGGTGACAAGCACTTTGTTGGGCAAACCCATGATCATTACTGAATATAATGTTGTATTTCGAAAAGAGAAGTTAAAAAATAAAAAAAAATTGTTCGACAAAAGTATACATGTATTTCTCTGTGTTGTGAGTCTGCTAATGAGGGCGTATTGTTTAACGGCCTTCTTGCTCATATAAACTATAATGAACCCTTCTAAATACCTACAGATTTACTCTCGCTGCAGATAAGTAAGGGATTAGTGCATATTTCATTGTTAGGTATTACCGCACAACCGCTATCCACACCACTCAGCCAGCTGTCTCATCTTAGAACCTCCAATTAACGCTGAATTGCACCTGATTACCCACTGGAGCCAGTGGCTCGAAAACACCAACTTTTCACAACTCTACATTAATTCGCTCTTCACTCCCTCGGTCGAATCGATCGAATCCACGTTACGTACTCTACTTTCAATAACCCCTCGGAATGGTAGAATGGAAAAAATAAATAAATTGTTGTTAGCCATTCGCTCTTTCGCTTAAGTGCGTTGCGCTCCAGCGTTGGTTTGAGTATGGTTGCAGACAGCGACCGAATATTGTTTTGCTTGAGTTGAGAGCAGAACGACACCGTTGATTATATATATATATATATATATATATATATATATATATATATATATATATATATATATATATATTATATTATATATATATATATATAAATATATATGTATATATATATATATATATATATATATATATATATATATATATATATATATAAATATATATGTATATATATATATATATGTATATATATATATATATAAATATATATATACATATAAATATATATGTATATATATATATGTATGTATATATATGTATATATATATATATATATATATATATATATATATATATATATGTATATATATATATATGTATATATGTATATATGTATATATATATATATATGTATATATGTATATATATATATATATATGTATATATATATATATATATATGTATATATGTATATATATATATATATATATATATATATGTATATATGTATATATATATATATATATATATATATATATGTATATATGTATATATATATATATATATATGTATATATATATATATATGTATATATATATATATATGTATATATATATATATATGTATATATATATATATATGTATATATGTATATATATATATATATATATATATATATATATGTATATATATATATATATATATATGTATATATATATATATATATATATATATATATATATATATATATATATATATATATATATATATATATATATATATATCTCCAGGTGATGTCATCAATTACAATACGTGGCAGCTATAAGTGCAGTGAATAACAGAATGCTTGAATAATGCTTATTTCATTAGGTTTCCGAGAGTCCGCACTCAGAGCCTTTGGCGAGTCTTTCATCCATCCACACATATCCTTGTACCTTATTGCAATGAACAATGGGGTGATCAATACGCCGAATCGATAATAAAAATTGCTCCTGCTGTTCTGAATTGAAATGCATATGTTTTCCAGTGGCCTTGACTCTATTTCTGGTTTTGAAAATAGGATTGTGACCTTTCCGCTGAATAATAAAGTTCTCCGTTGTGACGGGAGGGGGCGGATAGGGGGGGGGGCAATGAGATTATTCTGAAATATAAAGATGGAGCGAGGAAGAATGTTTCTACGATTACGATGGCAATATCCTGCTCCCCTCTGCATGAGCACCTGCAATTTCAGCTCCCAGGTTCTGTCCATGTAGCAGGGACAGTGTACAGGAATATAAAGGAGCGAAATCGCCATGGCCTATTCTACAGCTGCAGTCACACTATCCAGGCAGAGTGATGGGGTTGAAGGTGAAGCAGTGAGAGACCAAAGGTCACATCTGTCTGGCTGGCTCGCTGATGAAGGCCTGATGATTAGAGCCGCCTTTTTTTACCCGCCGTGATTGAGGCAGGGTGGCCGGTGAATGGATATTATTATGGGCAGTCATTCAGCTCACACGTACGTCAAAATTGGCAGTGTGCGATGTCCCTTTTCACACGCCTGCAATCTAACCTCATTAGAATTTGAATGCCAAATCAGGAGATGCATTGCATCTTAATTTTCCTGCAGAAATACAAAGCTGCTAAGTTTCATCTTAAAGCTTTTCCCGGCAACAGCCTTGGGTCGTCCTGGGAGTGGCGGGTATGGGGATGAAGGTAGGGGCTGGTGGGGGTGAAGGTTTATAATATCTGATGAGTTGCCGAATTATACTCCTCAAAAGCCAAAAAAAAAAATGAACGTTCTTATCGTGTTCTTTAATTGCCTCCAAATAGAGAGGATAATGAGAGAATCCACGGTGAAAAAAAGTTTCATGCCTTCCCCCTTTTATCTCCTTGCAGCACCCCAGACCTCACATTGGTGTGTGTGTGTGTGTGTGTGTGTGTGTGTGTGTGTGTGTGTGTGTGTGTGTGTGTGTGTGTGTGTGTGTGTTCAGCTTATAAAGTGAAAAATGCCAAATTAGTGTCGGTGTTTACATTTAAAAACACGGCTGCGCTTGCTTGTGGTCGGACAAGCCCGCCGCGAGATTTGCAAGCTCTCTCTGAATGCAAGGCCGAAGCGTCAGTCATCGGAATTAGAACTTGCTTCCGGTACAATTTGCGCGACTGCCACCAAGCATGACATAGCGTTTGCCATATCAAATTTGGCCAACAAACCGAGTGGCCAGACAGCCCAGATACTAATTGGGAGAATGGCTTGGCAAGGTCGTTTCTGGGCCGGCTCTGAACGCCGCCATCGATTTTCACACCACACGCATTGCCTGCCTGCCTCGTACACTTAATTTATCATCCGCTCATTAATGGTCGGCTGTTTGTCTTTTGCCGGATCAGCTTAATCTTAACCGCTCCGACTGCACGCATTTTATGAGACCGGGATTTTTTTTACTGCTTCTCTCCTGTCGGTCCAATGGAATTATGGCACCCCTCCCCGAACCCCTCATCCCCACTCTTCCCCAAGACAGGTCGCGCACTTTTGATAAATGTTTTGTTTAGTACAAATTAGGCCTTGTTTGACCACATGACAGATGTTGCCTGGAACGTCTTGGTAACACCTTACATACCTCGCCCCTCCATCGTTTTCCCAACCTTGTAGTATCTCAGACATGCATTTCAACCCCATCTATGTACAATAATTGCAACCTCTTCTGAATCATCCCAGCGCAGCCTCAACTTGGACCTACCGAGCCATGTAGGGTTCTTCGCTAATGCCGAACAGATCTACCAGATTCTTGCGCAATGTTTGTTTCACTCCACATGTAAATGGGAGATAGTATCACCCATTTATTCGAGGTTGAGATATAAATACATGATCTCACACTGAAATGCATGATCTCTCACACACACACACACACACACACACACACACACACACACACACACACCCTTTGTCGGAAACATGGGCTCACCATATCCCAGGCTGGAAAGAACATATATATATATATATATATATATATATATATATATATATATATATATATATATATATATATATATATATATATATATATATATATATATATATACATATATATATATATATATATATACATATATACATATATATACATATATATATATATATATATACATATATATATATATATATATATATATACATATATATATATATACATATATACATATATATATATACATATATATATATATATATATATATACATATATACATATATATATATACATATATATATATATATACATATATATATATATACATATATATATATATATACATATATATATATATATATACATACATATATATATATATACATACATATATATATATATACATATATATATATATACATACATATATATACATATACATACATATACATATACATATATATACATATATATATATATATATATATATATATATATACATACATATATATATATATATATACATATATATATATATATACATATATACATATATATATATATATACACATATATATATATATATATATATACATATATATATATATATATATATACATATATATATATATATACATATATATATATATATATATATATATATATATATATATACATACATATATACATATACATATATATATATATATATACATATATATATACATATATATATATATATACATATATATATATATATATATATATACATATGTACATATATATATATACATATGTACATATATATATATATATACACATATATATATATATATACACATATATATATATATATATATTGTTGCGGATTTCGCGCCCGCCGGCGTGCGGACGGCCACGTAACTCGAATCGCGGCACGTCGCCCACCGGACGGACAATCCAGTCGTGACCCTCTCGGACTAACGCCGGGAACCAGTCACGGGTGGACCTTTCGGTCTCACCGCGATCGAGCCAATCAGCCCCCGCGTGGGATAGGGTTGCTCGCCAAATTCGAACTACCTAAGTACCCACGCGGAGGGTAGACCGGGCGATCGCACCTCGCCGCAGGTCGACTTTCTACACGGGCCACTTAAGCGACCCGTTCCGTACTATCAGAATAACCGAGCGGTGTTATCGTCGACCTCGACGGTTCGATTAATTATCGGGCGTATTCAGCCCACTACCAACCCTTTACGTGAAGCAAGATGGGGGTTCAATGGGGAAAAGACGAAGCGAAGCGGGAGAACAGTTCAACAATAAAGCACGTTTATTCTCGGCACACGGGAAGCACACAAATACAATTCCACCAAATGCACACAGAAAAGAAAACACAATTCCATTTACACAAAAAGCAAACATAAAAGTGAAAACACAGTGCAGAGCTAATTCCGACTACCGAGCACACGGCAACACTTATACAATTCTACTTCACAGACGGCGCCGACAACACATACCCAAAACCAAGGAAAAGAAATACCCTCAAGAATGAGGTAGGCCTGGGGCCGAGACCTGGTCGGGCCTACCCGTCTGGTGATGAGACGCGGAGCGGCGATGGCCCCGCAACCCGCGGGCCTCGTGGACAGTGCCTGGCAGGGGGGTGGGAACGGGGCCCCCTTGGTCGCACTATCTCAGCGCGGGGGGAAAACAGGAGGGGGGTTGCTGATGCTCGGGGTATGGAGGATCTTTTTATATGCGCGACGAGCGTCTCCACCTCGGCCAGGTCGCGCTGCCGGCCTCCCTCGGGCGCGCAGCTCCTTGCACGACGCGAGCACCCTTCGTCCGACTCGCCGCCTCTCCACAGCTCGTCCCCTCCGTTCCGACTCTCCTTCGCCTCGTTCCGACCTTTACGACTCCCTTCTTCCTCGTTCCGACTTCTTACTCCTTTGACTGACGAACACCGTCCTTTTATCCCCCCGTAACTTCGCCTTTGACCCCCTCCCTTTGACCTTTCAACTCGCTCCCCATTGGCCCGAGAAAAAGTGGGCGTGAAGGCTTTTTGATCCACAAATTTGCATATATCGATCGCCCTGGGGGCGGGGCCAATTCGCCCCTCGCTCACCGATTGGACGGCAAAAAGTGGGCGTGTGTCGCTTTGGATACGTTTTTGAAGCATAAAATCCGTGGTTTTGTACACGCTGTTCAACGTGCGCCCTACACGAGTCCAGCATCGGTGCCCATGAGTGGCGCGAGATGACGGTGATGCGATGGTGGCGAGTTGTGACGGTAAAGGTCATGGCGGTTGTGGTGAAGCGGCGTTGTGGTTGGTGGTTGTTGTTGTGGTTGTGATGGTGGCGATTGGTCCAAAATAAAGATAGTAAAAGAAAAACGGCTATCCTGAAGAGTCGCAGCACGTATAAATGACATGTATTCCCACTAGACAACGGGTTTGGGCCTAACTACACATGCACTTACCGAGATACCTCACCTAAGGGACCTGAATGGTGGTTTGCGAATCTGGTAACCACAACACTACCCCCTTCCCTTTTTACAGACTCGTCCCGAGTCGTCAAATTTTCGTGTGCCATCATGTGTAGTTTTCCCCTAGTACATTTTACCTACGGATCCCTGAGTGCGACATTCATGGTATTCGTGTCCCCAAAATAAATAACCTTAGGGCTGCGTAACTATCTAAACAAACTCACTCACACGGACGACTTAAATAAAATTGCCGGCGCTAAGACAAACATGCCGGGGGCGCACTCATATGTACAGTACATCTTAACCTTAACTTACAAATTTTACACTAAAGCATGGCCCAGGATCATTGAACTCTGCAAAAGAAAGCAGTTAGCAGGGAGCCAGGCTGCCCACATGCAGTCTCTGACTCAAACAATGCAGGTGACAGGGAACGTGGCTGGCTGCTCACACGCAGTCCAAGGCCTTCCCTTTTGAACTGAACGCAGTGAACCACAACGGTGCATGGGCCGCACAACGCAGTCTCCGTGCCAGCTCAAGTGGCACACGCAATGAGCACAACGAATGGATGCATGAACACAAACACGGTGCACGGGCCGCCACTGCAGGCCCGTGTTGTAGCTGCCAACAGGGCAGTTCTCGCAGCTTGCAAACTGTTGCCTTGCGGATCCTGGCGCACATGGAAATGAACAGGGGGGGGGGGGCAAAGCAAAAATTGAACGGGGCTGGTGAACATGGGCAGTGGGCATGGCATGGCAAAGGCAGCAGGCAAACACAGCCCGCAGAAGAAGGCCGCTGCAGGCAAACACAGCCGGCAGATGAACTGGCCGGCACAGGCCTTGAAGAAAGGCAGCCAGCAGATGAAGTGGCCGGCACAGGCCTTGAAGCAAAACACGGCCAGCTGATGGCACAGGCCTTGAAGCAAAACAGCCAGCCCGCAGATGAAGTGGGCCGGCACAGGCCTTGCAGCAACACAGCCAGCAGATGAAGCTGGCCAGCTTTTGCCGTTCAGTGGAGGTTGGTGGAGGGAGTGCGGTGGTGCTGGCCACTTGGAAGGCGGGCTCGGACCTACCTTCCTGTCTCCCTCCCACCTATCGCCTTTGCCTGTCACTGTACATACCCACTCCCTTAATTTGTCAAACCCCAATTTAGCCCCAACTTATTTTTTTTTGTTGTTTTTATTTTTACTCCCCCACTATAAATCGTCCCCTAACCCCCTTTATCGTCTTTGTTCGGCTAACCTATCCTGTCACCTAGCCTACTCCCAACCCCTACGTTCCCTTCCCGGAGGGGAACAAGGGAGAGCTAACGTCCTGTGTCGAGGCCCAACGAAGCCTCAGAATGGCCTCCCCAGAGTTCGGCGATCTAACCCAAAGTGGGTCCAGCGGCCCACAACGAGAGCGAGGGGATGGATGGTGCGGAGGGGTACATCTCCTAATCTACCCTAACCATTTAACTGCTAAACTACCCCGGGGCTTTCAACAAGCGCCTCTCGCTTAAACTATTGGTTCTAACAACCCAGATTCCCGTCGCCTGTGTTGGTGTCCTTACAATTTCGGGCCTCGCCCCCCCCAATTTTCTCTCCGTGCCCTCACACGGTCTCCTGGCTGGGACACGTGGCTCCCTTTGGCAGGCACGACCCTCTGCCGAATCTCCCGCTATGGCACCCCCGGGCACTACACTGCCTCCGAGCCTACCAGCTCCCTAACACCGGGGAGTGCCCCCCATGGCACCTCCCCTGAAACGCACACGTGGCAGGCCGGCCTCCCGGGCCCCTTTCCGAGGGTCACCCGTGCCCACTACACTGCCCACGCGGCTAATGGCGCCCCGGGCCCCCACACCAAGCAGGCGCACCCGTGCCCACTACTCTATCCCGGCCCCCCATGGGCCCTTGGCCTACCGCGGCCGACTAGTCTGGTGCCCGGGGTACCCACTCAGCGATACTCACCTTTCGCAGCCACGCTCCCAAGCCCGTCAACAGGGCTCCTGCACCCCTCCAAATGGGTCTCGAGCCTACATTCCCACCAACAACAAAACGACCTCCATTTTTCAATTTGACTAACCCAACTGACTCAATCTACACTGACCCCGGGGGTCCCTTGGGCGGGAGTCACTCCTCCCCCCAATCACTCATCGCACCATGCATTCCCCATTCGCTCCATACACACAGACCCGCTGGCCTTACTCACTCATGTCTCCACCTCACAACTCACCAACTCTTCAACACCCACACCACTGAACTCTGCCATCCTTCTAACTACATCCCCTAACTAACTCGTGCTCCCACGTCGTCCCTTATACTACAGCACGTTCCTTTTAACACTACGTAGCTAAGCTACGTCCCCTCTACACATCCAAAGTCTGTCACTGTCTTCAAAATATCCCATTTTATTTCCCAACCTAAATCTGGCTACAATCCCTCTAACTAATCCATTCCACGGACTCCATGAGGACTTACCCCTGCCCCATGAAGTCGGTCTAGCTAAGCTAACCCTTCCCCCTAACTAGTTTTCATCCTGTGCCCAGGGTAAGGGGGTCTTCCACCCCTTTCCCAGGAATCCTGTGCACCCGAAAGTGAGGCTTTTTTTTTTTTTTTCCATGCGCAGCACCTGCGCGGCAACTCAGAGCTCGCGCACTTTGCACCTGCCCGTGACGTCATGCAGCTGCACGTGTTCCTCGTCCCTCCTTGGACGGGACCATCCGGCAGAGATTCCCCTCCTGCCGGATTCCAACCACACGTGCAGCCATGACGTCACCGTGCGCAAAAAAAAAACACAAGCCCCACGTCTCGAGGGGTTTCCCACGCGAACACATGTGCTTTGCCCGTTGGAGCTTCACACACACGATCGCGTGGAGAACCCGTCCGGTCCAAATCCATTTACCTGCCTAAACTTTGTCCGTCCGCGGGATCGGCAAATCCACCGCGTGCGTTTCCGGACCGGGACTTCACTCTCGCAAGCGAGCACGTGGTGGTCTCGTGCGTTGCACAGCACGAACCGCGTGCTCACTGCTGGGTGAACCCGGCACGGTCCTCGAAACAACTACAGCCGCTACTCGGCTTTCTCTCCTCTGTCGCCGTCGTCGTCTCCATTCAACCCACGCACACCTGCGTGTTACGACGCACACAGTCCACACCATCACATTCACACGGGGAGACGCGGCTGCGTGCTCCCGCATGCCAACCGACATCTCCCTCACATACCGCTCTCTCACACACACGGTCTCCCTGGCACACAGCGACCTTGCACACGGCCGTTCACTCACACGTGCCTCACTACTCACACAAACCATACTACTCACACGTGGTGCTCCATTCACTCGCGCGGGGGCACTCACCCGCGGTGCCTCACCCACACACGCGAGGGCACTCAACCGCTGTGCCTCATCCACACACCGTGCCTCACTCATACACGCGGGGGCACTCACCCGCGGTACCTCACTCATACACGCGGGGGCACTTAACCGCTGTGCCTCATCCACACACCGTGCCTCACTCATACACGCGGGGGCACTCACCCGCGGTACCTCACTCATACACACGGCGACACTCACACACGCGGTCTCTTCCACACAACGTCCCTCACTCATACACGCGGGGGCACTTAACCGCGGTGCCTCATCCACACACGCGGGGGCACTCACCCGCGGTTCCTCACTCATACTCCGTGCCTCATCCACACACGGCGTGCTGGGAAGCACGTACTCCGGCACCATCGCCACCACACCACTCACACACGGGGTCGCTTCCACACACGGGGACGCACTCACACCTTGCACCACACACACAGGGACAACCACACTGGGGATTCGTGTCCCCACAAGGGTCTCCGGGGCCTCTATACCCCCCAAGCTCTCCAAGCACCTGTCCACAGCACCCGTCCTCTCAACCTCGCAACGCACGACCGAACTCACCTGGTCGTGACTCGCCTCAAGGGGGCATACTCCCTCCCCTCGTTCCTGGAGGAGGCCATCCAGGTGCTCGCACCGGGTCCCTGCACGCTCCGCGAGCTCAACCCCATTGTCCTCCACTACCTCCGTGTGTGCGTGCGCGTCACTTACCCCGTCTTCATCGTGTAGTCTTCCCTCTATCGTTCCCATCTCCCGTGTCTCTGCCAACTCTTCACCCTTTACCTCCCTTGTCTCA